>NC_068917.1:18402996-18703128 GCF_023091745.1 Budorcas taxicolor | reverse complement strand
CATACACACACATGAAATTTCAGAAAAAAAAAAAAAAAGGCAAGCAGTTTGCAAGAAACAGTGAACCTTGTAAATAAATTCTCATACCATCTGCCAGACTGTGCCACCTGTTGGAGCTAGACAATGTAATGCTAAATTACAGGTACTGTGACTCATACCAATGACGCTGTTGTGTAATATCATGCTTGTGGTCTCGTCTCTGCTTATTTAATAAAGGTATGGGGTGCACAGATAAATCAGTCATCTTGTTTCACCGAGTCCCGGATGCTAACAGGACAAGGTGATCTTCAAATTCTGTTTTCAGTGTGATTATGTGGCTGTCTCCTTCACATTCCTCAGTAGCATCTGGTGAGCATGCAATGTGAATTGCTAATTTCAACTCTAGCTGTAAAATGAGTCCAGATTCAGTAGAGAATGCGGAAGCAGCTGGTAAACAATATGAGATCCCACAGGCTTCACTAGCTGGATACACTTCAACAGGATGCCTGACTCATTTTTATCTCATCCTTTTCTCTTATCCAGTGATGCTGCAAAATTTGACAAGGGTTTCTAGAAAGAAAGCTTGGATTATGATCTGTGGATGGAGGGAGGGAGTGATTTCAAATCCAAAAGCAATAACACAAGTCTGAAAAAGCAAACCCTTGCCTTATGGCCTTTTCCAGAACTATCACATGTGGCTACAGCCAAGACGAACTCACTTTTTGTACCATTTCTCAGGCCTCTTTGCCATTATCTTCCACGTGGAACAGAAAACCAATAGCTCAGTAACAATGTTATATCTGTTTAATCAAGGAATGATCTCAGTCACTAGGACTTAGGTAACAAAAGTGTGTAGGTGCCATCATCACCCCACTAAGCTTACGGTTTAAAAATTAGGTTAAATCTATATCTGAGGGAATTCCCTGGTGGCCCAGTGGTTGGGAATCTGCCTGTCAACACAGGGAACAGAGTTTGATCCCTGGTCCAGGAAGATCCCACATGCTGTGGAACAATTGGGCCTGCTGCCACTACGGAGCCCACTCACCCTAGAACCCGTCCTCTGCAACAAGAAAACCCACTGCAATGAGAAGTCTGGGTGCAGCAATGAAGACCCAGCATAGTCAAAAATAAATATTAAAAAAAAAAGAGCTATGTCTCAGCAAGATGAGATTTGTTTTGCCATCAGAAAAATGTTCCAGTCTGCACTTTGTCATCATATCATTGGCTGGGATCTTGCCCAGGTGGATATTTACTTAACCTATTGCTCTGAGCTCTGAATCTTTATAAACTTTTGTTTTTCTCATGTTTACATCAAAAAGAGTCTTTTGTTTCTTGTGGCTTTATTTTCCTACCTACCTAAGAGGCAAGTTCATACCAAAATAAAGGTAAAAACAACCAAAGCTATGCTATATTTCCCAAAAGAAAACCATTTCATCCCATTATCTAAGATAATGTCCAGAAGTCAGTAGAGGAATTTCGTAGTTAACTTACCTCAGAATACTGAAACAAACTCTGTGATCTTTTCAAGATGGAGAATAGCTTTGGCTCAGCAGTGAACCTGGAGGTGGGCATGGCAACCCACTTCATTATTCTTGCCTGGAGAATCTCATGGACAGAGGAGACTGGCGGGCTACAGTCCACAGGGTCGGAAAGAGTCAGACACAAACTGAAGTCACTTAGCACACGCACAACCGTGAAGTTAAAAACAGGTGCTTCTCCTAAGGAGGAGGGGCACTTTTCTAACACAGGTTTATGTAATTTGGTGAAGTTAAGTGGTCCTGATTAGAATGGCTTAATTAATCAGAAACTCCACTTTCAGAATAACATCTACCAGCAGAAGAACAAATTCTCAAGACAGCATCATGGATAGAAAAACAAGGAGAAGAGTCAACTTTCCAGATAGGGAAGAAAATTTCATGTTTGGTTACTTAATTTTCAGAATCATACAGAGGTCTCAGAAGCCATGTTTATTAATTATACATAAAGTAAAAGAGATTGGTGAAGCAACAAAGATGCTCTCATTTCTCTGACACAAGTGCCCAGAAATGCACATTAAAAAACCCAACTGATGGCATCTCCTTTGTGGACAGCAAAATCACTGCAAGGAGTAGCTGGCCAAGTTTGGATTATAAAAATAGAACCTGTCCATTGGGTTCTTCAATATGGAAAATCAGTACCAGTTCTGAATTTCTCAACTTAAAATTTAGAAGAACTGCATATTCTAAAGGAAGAGAAATATTAGAAACCTATCTTCTTGGTTGAGAGAGGCCCAGGGACCCGAGATAAGCTATTTTCAGAGGAGGGAAAAAGCTGCTATAGTATTACTCTTGATGAAGACTGTTACATATCGGGTTCTCTAGCAGATACTAAAATGGTGTTTTCAGTGCAAGATGTTCACTAGGTATTAACATCTATGAAAAGAAAGGTAAGAATCAGGATTAGGCAAGGAAAGAAGCCAAAATGTGATGCCGGAAACAAAACCTCAGGCGGGGAACTCTAGAGGGGAAACTGCCTGAGAAAGTTGACTCGCAACAGGCTGAAATGGTCGTTTCTGGCTTGCTCAGAAACCAGCTGCTGGAAGCACAAGAGGTGGAGCGAGGCACCCTCTCCAGTTAGAGTGGAGCCTGAAGCACACGCAGCTGCAAGTCGTGTGCTGATAGCTCTCCTTGCAGCTAGACAGCAAGGCCTTCCTTGAAGCAGAACCTGGGCAGCACATCTCCACATCTACCAAAGACCCCTAAAGAGAAAGTGGCTCTCTGAGACATTCTTGTGCCCTGGATGCTCAGAAAGCATCCACACAAGGATGCCCAAGAATCAAATTTCAATGTTTTACATTTTATGCTCATTTAGACGGATGAGCCTTTCTGCCTTCACCTCTGATTGTCCTCAAAGAGTTCTCTTTAGTATGATTAAGAATCATCTAAGGCACCTGTTGTAAATACAGATTATTAGCTAAGACCATGGGTGTATGCTTGGTCACTCACTCCTATCTGACTCTGCGACTTCATGGACTGTAGCCTGCCCCAGGTACCTCTGTCCATAGGATTTTCCAAATAAGAATACTGGAATGGGTTGTCATTTCCTACTCCAGGGCATTTCCCTGACCCAGGGATTGAACCCACGTCTCCTGCGTCTCCTGCATTAGCAGGAGGATTATTTACCGTTGAACTGCCTGGGAAGCCATTAGCTAGGATCCCCAAGGATTAATTCTTGGAAGCAGCCCTGAGTTCAGGGGTTAGGATTTTTGCATTTCAGCAGTATTGCTGTGAATGAGAAAAACATTTGAAAAACCATCCCTAAAGCTTCAGTAGACTCCACTTCATTCAAAAGTCCTGTACTTAGAAAGTAGAGGGTATTCGAAGAAAGTGCAGAAAGGAGGAGAAAGAGAAGCCAAATGAAGAGCACAAAACAGTGGTCAGGAGGCGAATACCGGGGGAGAAGCAGGCTTCAGGGACAAACACAAGAAGGGTGAATTCCTAGTTACAAGATAAATGACTCGTGGGAAAACAATACACAACATAAGAATATAGTCAATATTACTATAATTATTTTGGGATTCCCAGGTGGCTCAGTGGTAAAGAATTTGCCTGCCAATGCAGGAGACACGAGTTTGATCCCTGGGTCAGGAAACTCCCTTGGAGGAGGAAATGGCAACCCACTCCACTGTTCTTGCCTGGGAAATCCCATGGACAGAAGAACCTGGTGGGCTCTAGTCTGTGGGGTTGCCAAGATTTGGAAGCAACTGAGCACGCACTGTGATTGTTTTATGCAGTGGCAGGTTTTAGCGGACTTGTGATGGCTATTTTTAATGTATGTCGGGCACCTGAAATTAACATAAACTGCACACCTTCGATAAAGAATATATGTAATTGCAAAAAAGAAAAGAAAATGTGTCCTTTGCCAAATGTTCCAGGGTAGATAAATTTGGGGGAAGAAGGGAGCAGACCCTTCTAAAATGCAAATAAGATGTCAAATGATATATGTGCTACATGAGGAAATGACAACTGCATATAAAAACAGAAAAGAAATACGAGACTCCCAAGTATCAAAGTTATCCAGGTGTCTTTAGCAGATTTAACAAGCCTCTGAATGTCCCACTTAGTCTACGGCCATACCACCCTGAACGCGCCCAATCTCGTCTGAATGTCCCACTTACAACTTGATCAGTCTAGTGCCTGTTTAAACCTATGCTTTATTTAGCTTATAATCAGATTCTTATAATTCTCCTTTATTTTGATATTTAACTGTAGAACAGTACAGTTCTGGGGCCAAGAGAAAGTTTTACGGGCTACTTGTTATCCTTCTTTCAATGTCTTTAAATGATTTTATTCATTATTTAAAAAGCAATTCTGGATTATCAAGCACTAGATCTCTTCATTTATGCCCCATGAATAAATTTGACACATTTATGTAGAGCACTGAATAATTTAGTGAATCGAGGCCACTTGGAACTGAGCAATACTCATTTTCAGAATGCTTCAGAATTGTTATGGATATTTTAGTTTAAACCCAGAAATGGTGACAAAAATGTATTAACAACAAAAAATGTAGATACATGAATCCATAAAATCTCCTACTTAATTCTTCCATTTTTAGCATAAGTCTACAAGCTTTTTATATAACACTGCATACAAAGCATTAAAAATGCTTGAGAGAATGCAGAACAGTTCATTTTAAATAAAATGTTTTCTTGCTTGTAATCAATAATGTAAAACTTGGTGTTGCTTCACCAGTTTCAAACTAGTCATTCACACATTAGAACTTGGGCAGAGGGGGTGAGATGGCACCTAGTGACATACCTCATGTCAATATGATCTTGAATCTTTTGTTAAATCATAAAAACAAACAGTGATGATCCCAGCAAAAAGAAACTTTAACAACTGGTGATAATGGCATAGGTTTGATGAGCTCATTTTTATCAGATACAGTTGCCTGCTTTTACTGAGCAACAACACAGATAAAAAATGGCTATATCTGGGAACCTTAGATCTAAGCAGAGGCAGCTCTGTTGAGTGATTTGCACTTAGTAGGTGTTGGGCTCACAGAATCCCTGCACTGATCTCTGTAAACTTCACTGGCTGATGTTCCAGATATATTGAACCCTCTCTGAAGTAGACCACCCACTTGTCTTCACACACTTCTTCTTCATCGGCTAGTCCTTCCATCAACGGAGTCAGTGGTGTTTGAAAGGACCCACCAAGGAGTCTACAGTAGGCACTCTCACCATGCTGGTATCCTTCCCTTTCTCTCCACAAAATAGCCAGAAACTGTTAGAGCAAGATGAATGTTAAATCCCAGTTTTATTAATGGAGATGTGTATCTAGTAAGACTCATTTCCTGGATAGCTCTTTGCTACTTTGCTATATCATTATAAAATGTAATTGAATTATATAAGGACACTGTTTCTGAAGCTTATCTCACTAATCTATCTTTGGACAAAGATCAGATGACTCACGACCTACAACTAGGATAGGAAAAAGACATAATTTAAGGGACTGTCTCCAACCTGGATGGGAAGGACTTTTTATCAGGTACTCTTGGCTAACTCATGTACACTGATACTGAAAGGATTCATATTTCTCACTTAAAAAGGGCCCCTGCACCAGACTGGACTACAGAGGGGATCTCAAACGCACTTTAAAATAATGCTCAAATAGAGGAAGAGCTACACTCACACCAGGACAAGACGGAGACAATATGCCTGCCCAAGATCTTGGACTCGATTCGTATGATCATTTATAATGATTTCTTGACTTCTTGGACATCTGCATACAAGTCAAATGTTTTCTGTCATGGACACAGTCCTATGCTAGTTTTAAAAATCAACCCGATTGTTGGGTTTGCCAGTTACCAGTATCTAATACTTCTAATTACTTTGGTGGATTTCTCCAATCCAAGGCTCTGATTGGATAGCCCCTAGGAAATTTCTTTTAGAAGAAAGAGAGTTCTGTCCTGTTCTGTCTACTCACAATATCACTAGATGGGATCCTCTCACCTGGCCTATTAATAATATCTGCTCTGCCCCTGGCCATGTTAGTTGCTCAGTTGTGTCTGTCTCTTTGCAACCCCATGGACTGCAGCCCACCAGGCTCCTCTGTCCATGGGACTCTCCGGGCAAGTTCTGTCTTAGAGTCACTAAAACTCAGTCATAGAGAGTTTTAATCAAAAGCTAGGTCTCAATCAAAAACTGTAACCTTTAGTCTACTAAAAGGGAAACTTCCACACAAAAAAAGTAGCAAACAATATTATCAGTATACCATCAGAAATGTCAAGGTAGTATTCAGGTGCACACTGAATTATAATATTTAGGAACAAAGAGTATTATATTAGATTTACTATATTATATTGAGAAAAAAAATCAGAAGAGATATGTAACATTGAATGTAACATTGGGAATTCCATGGTCTCCAACTGGTTTTGAGCTAGAAAGAAGATATGGATGATTACCTAATTTCAATGTTCACATGTAAAAAATTAGCAAACAGATTCAGAGGGTCTATTAATATATATAGATTGCTTATTTGGGACCAGGCGCTGTGCTGGTTATCTTAGATATTATGTTCTTTATGTAGTTCTCAAAACAAACTAAAGAGAATTGTGATTTGCATATGAGAATTGCTTTCTTCACTTTATAATAAGTAAGGAGTCTTGCTATAAGTCATCCAATTATTAGCTGCAGAGATTAAAATCAATTCTGTCTTACTCCCAAACTCACTTTTTCTGCCTATGTCAGATACTATAAAGGGACCAATAAAATTTTAATTGAATTGAGGGGGGGCAGACAAGGTAGTGATTCTTTTAGGTTAACTTTAATTAAGAGGAGTTCCAGTGATAAACCCAGTGACTTCAGGGGCCAGGCAGGAGGCCTAAATATGTGAAGGAATCATGTTTATTACAGGGCACTGTGTATTTCTTACTTTACCTAAAGGCATTCCCATTCAATTAAAAAAATTGGACTGCCCCAATAAAGCATACCTGCCAGAGGGTTTCCAATTTGCAAGTTCTGAAAGGAAGGAAAGACAGTATCTGGGCTGGGGATAGAGGCAGTACAATACGTAGGAAGGCACAGTAAAAAGACAAACAAGATAAAAAAAAAATCTGGGATTGGTTGATTTAAACATATTAAAGAATGCTTTACTTACTATACATAGGGAGGGCAGTCTGGGCAGTGAAAGTAGAGAGAGAGTGGAAAATCAAAGAAAAAAAAAAGTCTTGGTAGTAGTCCTTAAATGCCAGCCAGTGTGAGAAAGAAATGTACTTAGAGACCTCCCTGGTGGTCCAATGGTTAAGAATCTGCTTGCTACTGTAGGGACAGGGGTTTGATTCCTGGTCCAGGATGACCCCACATGCCATGTGACAGCTAAGCTACTGTGCCACACCTACTGAAGCCTGTGTGCCTAGAGCCTACATTTCCCAACTAGAGAGGAGCCACTGCAATTAGAAGCCCACACACGGAAGCTAAAGAGTAGCCCCGACTCGCTGCAACTAGAGAAAGTCTGCACGCAGGAGCAAAGACCTAGTACAGCCAAAAACAGATACATACATAATTTTTAGAAAGATCTTAATAAGAAAAAATACTTTGAGATTTGCCAAAGATTCTCTTACTCTGTGTAGGTATGCATTTTGTATGTTAAGTCTTCATAAGAACCCTTATACTTAAGATTTGCGGAATCGGTATTGGACAAATCTGCAATTAATTGGAGATAAACAACTTCCCCAGTGTCACAAGGTAACAAATGAGGAAGCCAAAATTCACTTGCGTCTGTCTGAGTTGACAAAGAATCCATATAACCCAAAAGGTTTTCTGTAAGAAATACAAGATCCAGGTTGTGGTGTAGGGGACTTCTGCAACTGGTCAAAGATTGAGGGAAGAAATTCAGTTAGGGTAGTGATTATTAGACCAAAAAAGAAGGTGTATTTGATTAAAATGTTAATTATAATAACCAACATAGTGTTACATACTGGGTTGGCCAAAAAGTTCCCTTGGACTTTTCCATAAGATGCTATGTAAAAACTTGAATGAACTTTTTGGCCAACCCAATACTTAATAGAAATCACCATTACTATAAGTACTTTTCACATATTAGCTAATTTTATTCTCATAAGAAACCTATGTGATAAGTACTATAACTAGCATCATTCCCATTTACACATAAGAAAACAAGCACTAAAGTCTACACAATGAGTTTATAAAGGTTAAGCAGATAGAAATGGTAAAATATGTAATTTCAATCCATCAAAATAAACCAATTTGCTCTTAACTGAGAGAGAATGAAATACCTTGATAAATTAAGGGAAATGTGAAAAGGGAAAAGACGTGCAGACCCATTACTTTTCATTTAACATAAATATGTCTTTGATAGATCAGTTCAGTGTAGGTAAGCAGAATGATAATGAGGTCAAATATCTGCATTCAAATCCTCAAGAAGTTTTATAGTCATCCTAAATTGCATTTAGAACCTTACCCTTGAATCTCCATCAGATATCTCAAAACTGCAGGGAAACCAACTTGGAAAATCTGGTGGTGCAAACCAAATCCATCAAATAACTGAGTGAAGCCTTGCTAGAAAAATTAAAATAGATAGTGTGATCCTTTGATAATAAACACACATCCATTGCCTTTACATATCCTACTGCTTATTGCTAGAGCCCAGACAGAGTTAAGTGGTAGACTGGTTTCCAATTAGTTTATGTACAAAATCAAGTGTTTTCTCTATCTAATCACTATGTGAATAATGTACAAATGAGGCATATATCTATTCTATAACCTTCCTTTTTTATTCTTCCTCTTTCACAAGTTTTGGTAAGTTACAGAAATACTTATATGTGAAAAAGTTTAGTAATTCATCTAATGAAAACACTTTGGGAAGAGATCCTGTTGAATGTTGCATTTCCATTTATCTGATATAAATTTCAAAATCAGACTTCCATCAACAAGAGGAAACAAAAACTGCCATTATTTATCAACAAGAGGAAACAAAAACTGCCATTAACTAGAGACAGGAAATTTACTCTTAATGGAAACATTAAATTACTGCTTTCAAAACTAAACCATATAAACAATCAGCTTCTTTAAGAAAGGATAATGAGTCTTTTATTTTTTAAATGAGTATATGTTATTTTTATTTGCCTTAAATGACACGTGTAAATTAAGAAGAGCCTGCTATTAAATAGACAAAGGATTGCAAGGAATGAAATACAATACCAACAAGAATTTACACGGAGGATGTGGAATAGTACTCAAAATAAACAGGTAAAGGGGAGGAAACTAGATTTCGCGCAGAGAAAAGAAGGTTAAAAAAAAGAATGAAATGCTGCTGATATATATATAAAGTGAGTACTGAGTAAAACAAGCCAAAATCAATAGATTTATCTGTATTTCCTTTTGAAGAAAATTATAGGACGAGAGCCAGTAAATTTCTAAGTTGATATATAAATCTGAGTAAAATGCTCTATATTAATAGTATGTTACAGTTATTTTGGGTAATAATAACAAAATCAGCCTGAGGGCAATTCAAGCCAAACAGGAAATTTATTAGAAGAAGACAGGCTATACTGCAGAAGACAAGGAAAAGCCACCCAAACAAACCATCAGAAAAGCAGGTAACATAGGTACCTCATGCTGCTGCTGCTGCTAAGTCGCCTCAGTCGTGTCCGACTCTGTGCGACTCCAGAGATGGCAGCCCACCAGGCTCCCACGTCCCTGGGACTCTCCAGGCAAGAACACTGGAGGGGGTTGCCATTTCCTTCTCTGATGCATGAAAGTGAAAAGTGAAAGTGAAGTCGCTCAGTCGTGTGCGACTCCTAGTGACCCCATGGACTGCAGTCTACCAGGCTCCTCCATCCATGGGATTCTCCAGGCAAGAGTACTGGAGTGGGGTGCCATTGCCTTCTCTGTAGGTACCTCATAGGTTCTCACTAAAGATCCTAACTGAAGCTTTCCTTTAAAGAATCATGATCAGCTTGTTAGAGATTCAAAAATTACAGCTCTTTTTACCCCTCAAAACCAAATTTTAAATCTGAGTTAGGGGTCCATCTTCTGATAAGTCAGCTTTGAGTTAGAGGACTGTCTTCTGGGACAGACAAGGCAACTAGGGTCTACTATTTGAGAAGAAATTTCTAAGATAAGATTTTGAGCTAATAATTTCTATCATAAATGTAATTGTTATTTTTTTAAAGGCATCTGAACATTACATTGGATTTCTGATTCAAGAATAAACTAATTATTTGCAGTGCTAAGACAGAAAAAAACATGATTATGTGTTATGGCAAACTACAGACCTGACAAAAATCACTGTAACAATGTAAACTTGGAATTGTTACCACCTCTTCTAATATTTTCACCCAAGGAATACTGACTACAATATAGTCTACCCATTTTGTATAAATTGATGTTTGTGAATTATAGTGCTGGAGAAAACTCTTGAGAGTCCCTTGGGCTGCAAGGAGATCAAACCAGTCAATCCTACAGGAAATCAACCCTGAATACTCTTTGGAAGGACTGATGCTGAAGTTCCAATACTCTGACCACCTGATGGGAAGAGCCAACTTATTGGAAAAGACCTTGATGCTGGAAAAGGTTGAAGGCAAAAGGAGAAGAGGCCCCCAGAGGTTGAGATGGTTATATAGCATCACTGACACAATGGACATGAATCTGAACAAACTTTTGGAAACAGTGAAGGACAAGGGAGCCTGACATGCTGCAGTCCAAAGTCACAGAGGTAGACACAACTTAGTGCCTGAACAACAGCAACCAAGGAATACTGACTACAATTTAAAATGCATTTATTGAGTCTACCCATCTATTTTGTATAAATTAGGTAATATTCCAAAAGTGTAGACAAGGCCAGAAGATAGTAAACACCTGTTTTTACTATCTAGATATAACATATTTTATCATGTACAATTTTAACCCAATGCTATAGTTCTTTAGATTTTAACTTTAAAGAATTAAAAAGGATTCAGATATAATTAAACCATTCCTCTCTCCTTCTACTCCAGAGGTAATCATTTTCCTGAAGGTGTTTTTTACTATTCCTATGCATCATTCTGAATAATTTACACATTTCCAGATATCTAGAAATACCATATATCATTGTTGTGTGTTGTAAATTTGCACAAATATTATCGTACTCACAGTGTCTATCACCAACTGGTTTTTGTCATGCAATAGCATACTTGACTGAGTCATGTTAGTACTCATGTAGTTATGATTCATTCATCTTAAATACTAAACAGAATTCCACTGCATGACTCTGAACATATATATTGACAGATATTGAGGCCGTTTTAGTTTACTTCCTGCTTGCCTACCTATAGGAATGATGCAACATGAGTTATTACAGAATTATCCTAATCAACACAGAAGGTATTCATGCATGGATGGTTCAAATAGAACACAAAAAAAGAAAGAAGAGCTTAGAAATAGTCATATACATAAATGGAAGCAAATAACAGAATTTTCTTGGGAATATGATAGAATATTCAATGATTCTGAAAGCATGTGAGAAAAAAATATTAAATGTGATTCACATTTGCTTAATATGCTGCCCAAAACCAGTAGCATCAAGATTATCATGACACAGAAAACTATATAATTTTAGATAATGCTTATGAACCTGGGGGAGAGTGAAGTTTCTTTAAAAATAAACAAAAAGAGATAATAAAGGAAATGATCAATAAATTGGAACTGAACTGAACTGAAAAATTAATACTTGTATTTATATTTTTATTATTTAAAATGCATAACTAAAAATGGCAAAAAACAAGAGAAGACATTTTTAAAATATGCAATCTACTTTTGTATATTAGTATTAAAAAGACGTGAAAACTTAAAAATAGACTAAGAACCATAATTCAGAAGAAAAATGTGTAAAAGTTAATAATAGACAATTATTCTGTGAAAAATTACACTTTAATTTTAATAAATGTGATATTCTGTTATTAGATGGGATATTCTATTCCACATCATCAGAGAAAAATATTGAAGTATGGTATTAACAAATGGCCAGTAGATATATGTAGGATAAGGGGTCATAAAATGCTGTTTGGAATTTAAACTGGAAAAATATCTCTGCACATAAACTGGTAATATCTATGAAAGCTTTCCAAACATGGAAATTATATTTCTTATATGTGAGAAACATTTATAAGAATGATTATTGCAACATTTAAAATCAGAGGCAAAATGTCTATCAATAGAAAAATAGTATTTTTTGTTGTTTTTCATAAATTGGAGTAGCAAACACCAGACTTTTCATTAACTGGAGTAGTAAACACCAGTAAAAAATAAGTGAACTAAAGTTATGTGTATCCACACTGAGAGATCTATATAAAATAATGCTTTACTAGACTCTTAGTTAAAAAAAATGCAGTATGAGAAGAGAACAAGATGGCAGAGGAGTAGGTGGGCATGGAGCACATCCCTCTCCATGGATACAGCAGGAACACACCTTCAGACACAGAAATGCATGCAGAACACCAGCTGAGAGCGGACAGGAGGACCTGACCAGCAGAAAAGAATATACAGAACCATGCAAAACTTGGTAGGATGGAGGTACTAGGGGGACAAACAGGAGTGTCAGTAGGGCTGGACCTGCCCTCAGCGGGTGGGTGAATTGAAGCAGGGATCTGATCCCTGCATGGGGGCAACTAAGTTAGAGGAGAAACATTTAAGGCTGAGAGTGAAACAGCTGACCTGTGGCAGCCTAAATGGAATGAGAATCAGACAGTCCATGCCGCAGCCATACATATCCCGGACAGGGATGCAGGTCCCCTGGAAGGTGCAGCAGCTGGGAATTGGAGTTAAGGGATTGCAGAGCAATCCCAGGGCAAGGGCTGCGGAGAGACTCATTGAGGGGATGTGAGGGAGGAGATTGTGGTGGGAAATGCCTGTGGAGGAAAGCCAGGCAGCCTTCGAAAAAAAGGCGATACTGCTGAGTCATGTGTAGCGGGTGGAGCCATCACCATAGCTTTTCTCTCTCCAAGTGCCAGCACTGGCCGCTGCACAATAGACAGGCTGGCCCATCAAACACCGAACTACAGAGTAGGACCCCATCCAGGGTGCCACTGTAAGTGCCTGACAGGCCGATCTACAGAGTAGGACCCCATCCAGGGTGCCCCTTTAAGTGCCTGACAGGCCGATATACAGAGTCGGACCCCAGCCAGAGGGGCCTCTCTATGTGTCTGACATATTGAACAACAGAGAAGGACCCCAGGCAAGGGAGCCCTCTAAGTGTCTGAATGGGCAGAGCTAGGGAGACTGGCCAAAGAGGCCTTCTGATCGCCAGCAACAAGAGGCTCAAAAAACACTCTGATAGGGCCATAACTCCTGTGGTGGAGGCAGTCTGTGTCCCTGAACACTGTGCTGCCAGGGTCCCCGCAAGCCAAGCAGCTGCACCACCTTCACATTCGACTCTCATGGGGGCAAAACTGCCACAGGCAAAAAAAAAAAATTTGTGTCTATGTGCACAGGGTCACTTAAGTCACGTCCAACTCTTTGCAAACCTGTAGACTGTGGCCTGCCAGGTTTCTGTGTCGGGGGGGTTCTCCAGGCAAGAATACTGGAGCATATTCTCCAACACTGGTTGCCATACCCTGCTAGAGCACTGTATTTCCTGTACTGTATTGCCCTAGCCACCAACTCCCCTGAGTACCTGGTGCTGCCAGAACCCCTACAACCCAAGCAGCTGCACCACCTCCACACCTGGCCCTCACAGGGGCAGACCCAAGTCCTCCAGGGCCCAAGGCCCGACCCACATGCAGAGGTGGAAATAAAACCACAGTTAAAACCCAGGGGCACTGTGGCTAAGGAAGAAGACTGAAAACCTTCCCACCAGCTGTATAAGCTGCAGATTAAATGCACATAATCAACTAGGCAGATGCTGTGTCTATGGAATATATAAAAGGACATTGAGAGCTCCCACAAAAGAAAACGCACTAGTTCTGACAGCTGTGGACACTGGAGGCAAGAACACACAGGAGCAGGACCAGATTAGAATCTGAGCTTCCTCCACAGCAGGTCCAGAGATCAGCACAGTGCATCCTAGCAAGGCGAGGTGGACTGTGACTCCCAGAGAGGGAAAGAACTCTGACAGCAGTGACTCAAGAAAACATTTAAACATTTATTATTCTTATATTTTGACTTGTTCTGTAGATCCTTTTGAATTTTTTTTCCCTTTTATTCTCCTTTTTTTTTTTCCTTCCCTCTGTTGTAGCTGTTGATTTTATTGGTACTGTGACAATCTAATTAGGCTTTTGAGCTTTTTCTTTCTCTCAGTTACATTTTTTCTTGTTGTTTTAAACCTCTGCCTCTATGTTGGGCATTTGCAGTTTCGTGAAGTTTTCTTTTTATTCTTTCTTTTTTCTTTTTTTAATTTTAATTTTTAAACCTATTATTATTTTTTTACATTTATTCTTTTGTTTGCTTTTCCTACTGTACTTTTCCCCTTGCACCTAAACTTTCCTGTATATAAATATTCTCTATCTACTCCTCTTTAACTTTGCATATCTGTTCTTTCTTTTTTTCCCTTTCCTCTCAACATATTTGTTAGTTTCATTCTCATTGCTTTATTCCTCACTTGGCACCTTGTTTTAGTTTTGTTTGTTATCCAGTTTGTGCTTTAGTTAGTTTTGTTCTTAACTGGTAAATATAATTTTTTATTTCCTTTCTTTGCTGGGTCAATCTACTATACTTTATTTTATTTGGATTGTTTTGACATTGCTCATGAGTGTATATGTATATGTGAATATTCCATTAATTATTATTTGCCTGATTTTGTAACTGCCATTTATCTGGAGTTCATCTTTGGTTTCTTATTTTTGGGTATTTGTTGTTATTCTCACTTAATGTGATAACAAACCACTTTTGGAATCTTCATTCCTGATCAGAGATCAAGCCCTGAGCCTTTCGAGTGGGAGCACTGACTCCAAGGAGAAGGCAATGGTACCCCACTCCAGTACTCTTGCCTGGAAAATCCCATGGGTGGAGGAGCCTGGTAGGCTGTAGTCCATGGGGTCGCAAAGAGTCGGACATAACTGAAGCGACTTAGCAGCAGCAGCACTGACTCCAAGACTACCAGAGAACTAACCCCCAGTTCAGTTCAGTACTCAGTTGTGTCCAACTCTTTGCGACCCCATGAATCACAGCACACCAGGCCTCCCTCTCCATCACCAACTCCTGGAGTTCACTCAGACTCATGTCCATCGAGTCAGTGATGCCATCCAGAAATCTCATCCTCTGTTGTCCCCTTCTCCTCCTGCCCCCAATCCCTCCCAGTATCAGAGTCTTTTCCAATAAGTCAACTCTTCGCATGAGGTGACCAAAGTACTGGAGTTTCAGCTTTAGCATCATTCCTTCCAAAGAAATCCCAGGGCTGATCTCCTTCAGAATGGACTGGTTGGATCTCCTTGTAGTCCAAGGGACTCTCAAGAGTCTTCTCCAACACCACAGTTCAAAAGCATCAATTCTTCGGCCCTCAGCTTTCTTCACAGTGCAACTCTCACATCCATACATGACCACTGGAAAAACCATAGCCTTGACTAGACGGACCTTAGTCGGCAAAGTAATGTCTCTGCTTTTCAATATGCTATCTAGGTTGGTCATAACTTTTCTTCCAAGGAGTAAGTGTCTTTTAATTTCATGGCTAGGGAGTATCAAATAGTGAGAAATCGCACAAAGGAAACCACTTGAACACAAGATCCGGCATCACACAACCACCAGCAGAACCCTGTGCAGGGCACCTCGTCTAAACAACGTACAAACCTAAAATACAAACGCTATCCTCAGCAACAGGATTACCACCTGACTTAGCTTTGCCCATCAGAGTAAAAATAAGCAAACAACAAAAAAAACTCAGCGCAAATCTCACTCTACAAAAACCCGTAGACCAACCTTAGCAGGGCAGAAAATAAAAGGAGGAAAGAACTCAACCTTGAAGCCTGGGAAAAGGAGACTTCAAACACAATAAGTTAAAAATACACATATATATGTGTGTGTGTGTGTATATATACACACACACACACATATTATATATATATAATGAAAAGGCAGAGAAATACTACACATATGAAGGAGCAGATTAGAAACACAGAAGTCCAAATAAATGAATAGGAAATAGGCAAACTACCTGAAAAAGAATTCAGAATAGTGAAATGATGAAAATACTCAAAAACCTTGAAAACAAAATGGAGAAAATGTAAGAATCAGTTAACAAAGACCTAGAGCCAGGCTTCAATAGTATGTGAACAGTGAATTTCCAGATGTTCAAGCTGGATTGAGAAAAGGCAGAGGAATCAGAGATCAAATTGCCAACATCCGTTGGATCATCGAAAAAGTGAGAGAGTTCCAGAAAAACATCTACTTCTGCTTTATTGACTATGCCCAAATCTTTGACTGTGGGGTACACAACAAACTGTGAAAAATTTTTAAAAGAGATAGGAATACCAGATAACCTGACCTGCCTCCTGAGAAATCTGTATGCAGGTAAAGAGGCAACAGTTAGAACTGTACATGGAACAACAGACTGGTTCCAAATCTGGAAAGGAGTTTGTCAAGGCTGTATATTGTCACCTAGCTTATTTAACTTATATGCAGAGTACAACATGAGAAATGCTGGATTAGATGAAGCACAAGCTGGAGTCCAGATTGCCAGGAGAAATATCAATAACCTCAGATATGCAGATGACACCACCCTTATGGCAGAAAGCAAAGAAGAACTAAAGAGCCTTCTGAAGAAAGTGAAAGAGGAGAGTGAAAATGTTGGCTTAAAACTCAACATTCAGAAAACTAAGATCATGGCATCCAGTCCCATCACTTCATGGCAAATAGATGGGGAAATAGTACAAACAGTGACTTTTTTGGCTCCAAAATCACTGCAGATGGTGACTGCAGCCATGAAATTAAAAGACTCTTGCTCCTTGGTAGAAAAGTTATGCAACATAGACAGCATATTAAAAAGAAGAGACAATACTTTGGCAACAAAGGTCCATCTAGTCAAAGCTATGGTTTTTCCAGTAGTTGTGTATGGATCTGAGAGTTGGACCTATAAAGCTCACCTATAAAGAAAGGTGAGCACTGAAGAATTGATGCTTTTGAACTGTGGTGTTGGAGAAGATTCTTGAGAGTCCCTTGGACAGCTAGGAGATCCAATCAGTGCATCCTAAAGGAAATCAGTCCTGAATATTCATTGGATGAGTTGATACTGAGGCTGAAACTCCAATATTCTGGCCACCTGATGCAAAGAACTGACTCATTTGAAAAGACCTTGATGCTGGGAAAGATTGAAGGCAAGAGGAGAAGTGGATGACAGAGGATGAGATTGTTGGATGGAATCACTGACTCAATGGACATGAAAGTGAAAGTGAAAGTGAAGTCGCTCAGTTGTGTCCAGCTCTTCACGACCTGTGGACTGTAGCCCACTAACCTCTTCCATCCATGGGATTCTCCAGGCAAGAGTACTGGAGTGGGTTGCCATTTCCTTCTCCAGGGGATCTTCCCGACCCAGGGATTGAACCCAGGTCTCCCACATTGCAGGCAGATGCTTTACCCCCTGTGCCACAAGGGAAGCCTTTAAATACAAGAACACAGTCTCTCAGAAAACCTCCTATAGAGACATAGAACTTCAGATCCAAGTACTAACATCAAAGATTTAAAGGGAGGAAAAGAAGCCAGGTTGAAAGAAGAAGGGGGAGGAGGCGGAAGAGGGGGGCGAACGGGGTGTCCTTACAGACGTCTCCTGCCACCTACAGATACCCAGGCATTATGGGACTTTCCCCTGGGCCTCCAGAGAAGGGAGGACAGGAACTCGGCCCTACCAGAAATCAGACCAGACCAGAACCAGAATTCGAGTTCTCTGCCAAGAGGAGGTGATCAGTCTCCAATCCTCAGCTCAGGCTAAGGGCCCTTCGACCAGATTCCTGTATCCAGGACTGGGGGACTAGAAAAACAGGGAAGGATAGGAAGGGTTAAGGAGAGGAAAGAGAGAGGGAAGGGGAGAGAGGTCAATAAAATCTCTTGTTCCTTACTGGTCGGGGCACTCTGGCCAGTTGTCTGCATCAGGAGGAGACTAGGGACAAAAGGGTCCCAGTTGTGGCTGCTGGGTCTGGCCCATTGGCAGGCAAGCTGGCCCCTGAGTACCCCGAGTGGTCAGGATGTCAGTCTCAGCAAAGTAGAATCCCACCAGAGTCGCCGTTTGTTGCAGGAAGAGGGACCCCTTCCAGGGCCTGAAACTGGGCTCTTGTCTAACACTCAGAAATGAACTGTCCGAGGAGACACATGTGCTGACAAAGCAAGAGATGTTATTGGGAAAGGGCACCCAGGTGGAGAGCAGTAGGGTAACGGAACCCAGGAGAGCTGCTCTGCCGCATGGCTCGCAATGTCGGGTTTTACGGTGATGGGATTAGTTTCCAGGTGGACTCCGGGATTTTGTGATTGACAGGTAGGCCTGGTGTGCTGCAGTCTGTGTGGCTGCAAAGAGTAGGACAAAACTGAGTGACTGAATTGACTGAACTGAACTAGAAGAATAAAAGAATAAACATACAGAGATAAACAACACAATCAATGAAATTAAATATAGTCTGGAAGAAATCAATTGCAGAATATCTGAAGCGTAAGAACGAATCAGTGAGCTGGAAGATAATATGTTAAAAAAAAATCTTCTGAAGAGCAGAATAAAAGAAAAAGAATAAAAAGAACTGAGGATAGTCTCAGAGACCTCTGGGACAATATAAAATGCACCAACATCTGAATTATAGGGGTCCCAGAAGAAGAGAAAAAGAAAGGGCATGAGAAATTTTTTGAAGAGATTATAGTTGAAAATTTCCCCAACATGGAAAAGGAAATAGTCAATCAAGTCCAAAAGGCAGAAAGAGTCCTATACAGGATAAACCCAAGGGGAAACATGCCAAGACACATACTAATCAAACTAACAAAGACTAAACACAAAGAAAGAATATTAAAAGCAACAAGAGAAAAGCAACAACTAACAATACAAGGCAAACCCCATATATTTAAAATAAAGAAGATTAGAAGAGATAAGGAAGGAAACTACATAATGATCAAGGGATCAATCCAAGAGGAAGATATAACTATTGTAAATATCCATGCACCCAACACAGGAGTGCCTCAATACATAAGACAAACATGTACAGACATAAAAGGTGAAATTGATAGTAACACAATAATAGTAGGAGACTTTAATACCCCACTGACACCAATGGACAGATCATCAAAACAGAACATTAATAAGGAAACACAAGTATTAAATGATACATTAGATAAGATGGATCTCACTGATATCTTCAGGACGTTCCATCCAAATGAAGAAGAATACACCTTCTTCTCAAGCGCACAAGGAACATTCTCCAGGATAGACCACATCTTGGGTCACAAATCAAACCTTGGTAAATTTAAGAAAGTTGAAATCATATCAAGCATCTTCTCTAACCACAACACTATGAGACTAGATATCAATTATAAGAAAAAACTGTAAGAAACTCAAACACATGGAAATTAAACAACACATTTCTAAATGGCCAACAGGTTACTGAAGAAATCAAAAGGGAAGTCAAAGTTCTAGAAACAGATGACAATGAAAGCATGACAACTCAAAACTCACAGGATGCAGCAAAAGCAGTTCTAAGAGGGAAGTTTATAGCAATACAATCCTACCTCAAGAAATAAGAAAATCATTGAATAGAGAACTTAACTTCACACTTAAAACAACTGGAAAAGGAAGAAGAACAACAAAAAATTAGTAGAAGGAAAGAAATCATTAAGATCCGAGTAGAAATAAATGAAAAAGAAATGAAAGAAACAACAGTTAAGATTAAGAAACTAAAAGCTGGTTCTTTGAGAAAATAAACAAAATTGACAAAGCTTTGGCCAGACACATCAAGAAAACAAGAGAGAAGAATCAAATCAATAAAATTAGACATGAAAAAGAGTTTACAACATACAATGCAGAAATACAAAGGACTATAAGAACTATTATGAACAACTATATGGAAATAAAATGGATAACCTGGAAGAAAATGACAGATTCTTAGAAAAGTTCTATCTTCCAAGATTGAACCAGGAAGAAATAGAAATTATGAACAACCCAATTACAACCACTGAAATTGAAGCTGTGATCAAGTCTCCCAGAAAAACAAAAGCCCAGGACCAGATGGCTTCTTAACAGACTTCTATCAAACATTTAGAGAAGAGCTAATGCTATCATTCTAAAACTCTTGGAAAAAATTTCAGAGGAAGAAACACTTTCAAACTCATTCTGTGAGGCTACCACCACCCAGATATCAAAAACAAAGACAAAACAAAAAAAGAAAACTATAGGCCAATATCACCGATGAACATAGATGCAAAAATCCTCCACAAAATTTTAGCAAATAGAATTCAGGAACAAATCAAAAAGCTCATTCACCATGATGAAGCTGAGTTTATTCCAGGAATGCAAGGATTCTTCAGTGTATGCAAATCAACCAACATGATACACCATATTAAAAAACTTAAAAACCATATGACAATCTCAATAGATGCAGAAAAAGCCTTTGACAAAATTCAGCATGTATTTATGATTAAAACTTTTCCCAAAATGGTCATAGATGGAACCTACCTCAACATAGTAAAGGCCATATATGATACAGAAAACATTATTCTCAATGGTGAAAAACTGAAAGCATTCACCCTAAGATCAGGAACAAGATGAGGGTGTCCACTTTCACCACCATTATTCAACATAATTCTGGAAGTCTTAACTACAGCAGAGAAAAAAATAATAATAAAAGGAATCCAGATCAAAAAAGAAGTAAAGCTCTCACTGTTTGCAGATGACATGATACTGTACATAGAAAACTCTAAAGATAGTATTAGAAAACAACTAGAGCTAATCAGTGAATATAACAAAGTTGCAGGATACAAAATCCATGCACAGAAATCCCTTGCATTTTCTATATACTAGCAATGAAAAATCAGAAAGAGAAATTAAGGAGGACCAATGGAACAAGATAGAAAGCCCAGAAATAAACCCATGCACCTATGGGTACCTTATATTTGACAAAGGAGGCAAGAATATACAATTGGGCAAAGACAGCCTCTTCAATAAATGGTGCTGGGAAAACTGGACAGCTACATGTAATTCCATTCACCATTGCAACAAAAAGAATTCAGGATCTAGGAATAAACTTACCTAAGGAGACAAAAGAATTGTACACAGAAAGTTATAAGACATTACTGAAAGAAATCAAAGATGACGTAAACAGATGGAGAGATATTCCATGTTTCTGGGTAGGAGGAATCAATATTGTGAAAATCACTGTAGTACCAAATGCAATCTACCTATTTGATGCATACCCTATCAAATTACCAATGACATTTTTCACAAAAGTAGATCAAAAAATTTCACAATACTTATGGAAACACAAAAGACCCTGAATAGCCAAAAGCAGTCTTGAGAAAGAAGAATGGAGCTGGAGGAATCAACCTTCCTGACTTCAGATTATACTACAAAGCTACAGTCATCAAGACAGTATGGTACTGGCACAAAAAACAGAAACATAGACCAATGGAACAATATAGAAAGCCTAGAAATAAACCCATGCACCTATGGGTAACTTATATTTGACAAAGGAGGCAAGAATATACAACTGGGCAAAGATAGCCTTTCAATAAATGGTGCTGGGAAAACTGGACAGCTACATGTAAAAGAATGAAATTAGAACACTTCCAAGACCATACACAAAGATAAACTCAAAATGGATTAAAGACCTAAATGTAAGACCACAAACTATAAAACTCTTAGAGTAAAACATATGCAGACAGTTGATGACATAAATCAAAGCAATATACTCTATGACCCACTTCCTAGAATAATGGAAATAAAAACAAAAGTAAACAAGTGGGACCTGATTAAACTTAAAAACTTTTGCACAGCAAAGGAAACTTTAAGTAAGGTGAAAAGGCAACCCTCAGAATGGGAGAAAATAATAACAAATGAACAACTGATAAGGATTAATTTCCAAAATACACAAGTAGCTCATACAACTCAATACCAGAAAAACAAACAACCCAATCAAAAAGTGGGAAAAAGACATTTCTCCAAAGAAGACATACAGATGGCTAACAAACACATGAAGAGATGTTCAACATCACTGATTATTAGAGGTATGCAAATCAAAACTACAATGAGATATTACCTCAAACCAGTCAGAATGGCCATGATCAAAGAGTCTGCAAACAATAAATGCTGGAGAGAGTGTGGAGAAAAGGGAATGCTCCTGCACTGTTGGTTGGAATATAAATTGATACAGCCACTATGGAAGACCATATGGAGATTCCCTTAAAAAATAGGAAGAAAACCACCATATGTCCCAGCAATCCTACTCCTAGACATATACCCTGAATAAACCAAAATTGAAAAAGACACATGTATCCCATTGTTCACTGAAGCACTATTTACAGTAGCTAAAACAGGGAAGCAACCTGATGTCTATCAACAGATGAATGGATAAAGAAGTTTTGGTACATACATACAATGGAATATTACTCAGCCATGAAGAGGAGCACCTTTGAATCAATTCTAATGAAGTGGATCAACCTAGAACCTATTGACATTAATGAACTATGTCAGAAAGAGAAAGATAAATATAGTATTCTAACGCATATATACAGAATCTAGAAAAATGGTATTGAAGTAAATTGAAGAATTTACTTACAGGGCAGCAGTGGAGAAACAGACATAGAGAGTAGACTTGTGGACATGGGGACGAGGGAGGAGAGGGTGAGACGTATGGAGAGAGCAACGTGGAAACTCACACTACCATATGTGAAATAGATAGCCAACAAGAATTCGCTGCATGGCTCAGGAAACTCAAACAGGGACTCTGTACCAACCTCTAGGGGTAGGATGGGGAGGGAGATGGGAGGGAAGTTCAAACGGGAGGGGATATATACCTATGACTGATTCCGGTTGAGGTTTGACAGAAAACAGCATAACTCTGCAAAGCAATTATCCTTCAATAAAAAAGTAAATTAATTTTTAAAAAAAGACAGTATGGCATCAACTACAGAAATTCAAAATATGTTAATAAATAATACACATTAATGTGAACTAATGCTATTCTTTAGGATTACATGTTCATGTAATAAAATTTAAGCACATACATCAAAGTGATAAGAACCCAAACCAGTAGTTACCTCTGAGGAAGAGGAAGTAGAATGAAATTCATGATGAACACACAGGAATATAAAAATAGTTTGAAATTATTCAAAATCTTCAGAGTACACATATGTTCAATATAGTGTTCTCCTTTTATTTCAGCATGTTAGAAATATTTTATATTAACAGAAAGCCAATAAATTCATTGACTGAAGAGCTTCTTTTCCAAATATAACCCAATATAATGAGATAATCATTAAAGTGATTTTTGTTAATGTTTTTATCATTAAATAGATGAATAAAATAAAACTAGACTATCTGAAATAGTCCCAAGTATTCCATTAGAACTTAATATACTTTTATTATATACTTAGTATATTTTATATATGCAAATCAGTGAATACCATTAAAAATAGTCAATTAATGATCTGTTAATTTTAGAATAATTAGTTATGATCTTATATCAATAAATTCATCTACATAATATGTTATGCTTGCTCACAGTATTTATTTATGATTAGTAACATATCTAATTATCTATATCAAGTTAGAAATAAACTAAAGCATTATCTGTGGTTTAACAGAAATGGAGTTCTAGGTGATTTTTAACATGTATAGAAATAGTTTCTATTTTAAAGTTTTATCAAAATTAGATGCACTTGGTTTAAAAAGTTACATAATTATATGAGAAAGCCAGAGTCTACTACAACACATAGTCTTTTTTCTAGAGGTAACTGCTTTTGAATAGTTTAAATGATTCTACTGATATTTATCTGGGCTTGTCAGATGCTGCAGTGGTGAAGAATCTATGGACACGACTTAGTGATTAAACCACCACCACCACACTCAGATCATCGGGTTTTTTCCCTAACTGGTGCTGGCTAACTTGGGAGATACAGGCAGGAAGACCAAAGGCAGCTTTGAGTAGGTTGGTACACGAGCTTGTTCATGCCTTCTTAGTCCTCATTGCTATTCCTACTGTATGTACACGTGTTGGAGAGTAGAGGGAATGATTTCATACTTTCTTTTAACTGTTGAAAATAATTCCTTGAATTATTCAGTTTCTCCCAGATTCTAGCCTTGGATCCAACTGAAGTGCCTTCACCTTTTCTGGAAATAAGAATCTTCCCGGAGATGTAAATGCTTCCCCACTAAAAAACTTAGAAATGCTTACAAACATAAAAAGACAATGCTGCACACAACAAAAGAATTAATAATTTAACAGAAAAATGAAGAAAAGGGCACAGCACTAACACATAAAAATTTTGTGACTAACAAAAGAAGGACAGTTTTGTCTTTATTTCTTATATAAGTTACACGCATTGGAAGGAGGTAGTAAAAGTTACTACAGAATGTT
Organism: Budorcas taxicolor; assembly: GCF_023091745.1. NCBI lineage: Eukaryota > Metazoa > Chordata > Mammalia > Artiodactyla > Bovidae > Budorcas > Budorcas taxicolor. The sequence goes on along the minus strand of NC_068917.1, from coordinate 18,678,639 downwards.
TAGTCAAGAAATTTCATCATTACACTGCTGCTGCTGCTAGGCTGCTTCCGTCGTGTCCAACTCTGTGCGACCCCATAGACGGCAGCCCACCAGGCTCCCCCGTCCCTGGGATTCTCCAGGCAAGAACACTGGAGTGGGTTGCCATTTCCTTCTCCAATGCATGAAAGTGAAAAGTGAACGTGAAGTCTTTCAGTCATGTCTGACTCTTCGTGACCCCATGGACTGCAGCCTACCAGCCTCCTCTGTCCATGGGATTTTCCAGGCAAGAGTACTGGAGTGGGGTGCCATTGCCTTCTCTGCATTATTACACAGTATATACTAAAAGCTATTAGGTACTTTGGGGCTTCCCAGGTGTTGCTAATGGTAAAGAACCTGCCTGTGTGGGTTTGACCCCTGGGTCAGGAAGATCCCCTGGAGGAGGGCATGGCAACCCACTCCAATATTCTTATCTGGAGAATCCCATGGACAGAGGAGCCTGGAGGGCTACAGTCCATAGGGTCGCAAAGAGTCAGACACGATCGAAGCAACTTAGCACACACACACAGAAGGTACTTTAGAGGTCATGTTCTATAGAATTGTGGAACCTGAGGTTGGAAGAGATTACTACAAGTTATGTGATTTACAGATAACAAAACACACACGCAATAGCCTATTATGCATTGATTTCTACACGTGATACTGCTGGATTATAGACAAAACAAAATGCATGGTTCCTACCTGGAAGTAACGTTCTACTGGGCAAAATGGAATATATATCCACAGGCTGCATTTGAGGATCTTCCCAAGTAAAGATCTGAATCTTCGTATTGAGACTTTGAGCAATGATTGTGGATTAAAACTAAAAAAACAAATATCTTTTCTTTCCAGAGAATGTTAGTAAACTGTCATACTAAATACTGGCAACTCCTCCAATAAAATGATGACAGTGTGTGTTTACTTGATGATAGCTGTTATAATTAGTTTCACTGCAAAGTGAACATACATGCATCCTAAGGAAGTAAATGACTTAATGAATACTGCTGCTGTTGTTTAGTAGCCAGGTCATGTTCAACTCTTTTGCAACCCCATGGACTGTAAACCACCAGGATCCTCTGTCCATGGAATTTCCCAGGCAAGAATACTGGAGAGGTTTGCCATTTCCTTCTCCAGGGGGTCTTCCCGTTCCAAGGATTAAACCTGTATCTCCTGCAGTGGCAGGTGGATTCTTTACCACTGAGCCACCAGGGAAGCCTAGTGAATATTACCAATTCACATATTTAAGAGTAGTTAACCTGAATTATTCTATCAAAAAAAAAAAGTCAGTGCATTATTTTCATGAGAGTTGGCAAATGCATTACTTACTTATTTCTTTACCTCTCTTTATTTTGAGGCATTGTTTACCATTCAAATCATCATTACATAGGTTTTATTTAATTTATGTGGAGGCTTTTTGGAGTATTTCATTTTTAATGATGCAACAAAGCAGTAAAAGGTAAAGACATATGGGCCCATAATGGAAAAGAGAGAGGAAGGAGTCAGAATTGCCACCTTTTAGAGGCTAGAAAGCAGATAACTAAGAGTCAGTGTTTTGTTTGTTTTGCCAAGGTGACAGTGTAGAAAGAGAAGGAGCACCCCAATTTTTACCACAATACTCCTCAAAATTTAGTAGTGGTCCCAGGTACTTCTGGCAGTAGAGATAAAACTATGGCTGAAAACTCAAGATTGGCTTAAAGTCCTTTTTGAACAGTTAGGCTGCTGTATCTCTTTCCCTGCACTTCAAAGTGAGGTCACTGTTTCTCAGTCCTCTGGTAGGACAGAAGAGGTTCATTCCCCAGAAAGGGAAAAAAAAACCAAGGTTCTCTGACCTGGAAGAAACCAGAACAACAGAGTCAGATGGCAGCCAGAGACCAGACACTAAGTGTGAAGCACCGTCCCCTGCCTGACTCTCCTCCAACTTAGATCCTTGTAAGCACCCTGGCAGCCAATAATGTCTAGGCAAGGGAAGGGAAGAGCCTTCTCTAGGGAATCTGTCCCATCCAAGGAGAAAGGTCTAACAAAAATGACAGTAGGAATTCCTCAACCAGAATCAAATCAATGAGATTACACTGAAGACTCTGGGCTTAACAAGACCCACTCTTAATATATTAGCACAAACCCAAGAATTATTAGATACTTGAAGAGATCATCTTTTATCAAAGAGACTAAAAAACAGAAAAAATAACTTAGAGAAAAGGAAAAGATTATGCACAAAAATAAAATTTAGTATACATGATTAATATCCTCAAAGATAGGAGGTTTTGTATCCTTGAAATAAGAACAGATTTTTTTTTTAATGTTAGAAATCAAAACATGATAGTATAAGTGAAAAAATTCAATAAAAATTTTAGGGGAGAAATTTGAGAAGCTATTGCAGAATGAAAAGCAAAATTTCAGAGATGGTAATTAGGAAAAGGAAAAAAAGAGGAAAAAAATGGAGAGCCAGGAACCAGTAGAGCTAACATCTTAAAAAAAAAAAAAAGCCAGTAGTAAAAAGGAATAATAGAAAATATAGGATAGAAAATCATGAAAAGTTCCCAGAATGGAAGAACACATGTTTTCATATTGAATACACCCACCATGTTCCCAGTACTATGGACAGAAATAGACACATATAAGGCACATCAAGAAAAGGCAGTTCTCAGGGAATAAAGGAAAGATTTTCAGCCTCACAGGGAACACTCATGTGAAATAATATAGTAAGACTAGCAATACCAGAAGCTATTTATAGAAAACAACAGGACCAAGTCTTTGTGTGTCTGATGAAACAATATGAGTTACAACCTAGAAGTCTATGGTCAGTTATATGTGAGTGTACACAGAAGGACTTGTATCTCCCATGCACTAATTTTCAGAAACCTACTGCAAGAGGTTTCCCACTAAAATGAGAGAGTAAACCAGAAAATAAGAAGATCCAGGAAACAGGGATCCAACATAGAAGAAAGGTGGAGAGAATGACCAATCAGGACATGATAGCTGGGGAGCAGGTTTGGAGATTTAAGAATACACCGAGAACAATTTGGAGCAGAGTGACTGTCATGGATAGAGATATCTTTAACAAAGCACATTTATTGTGTGTTGCATATTTAAGTGTATTAAGAAGAGTTACATACTGGTGGAGGTAGCAGAAAGAAACAGAGGCTCTTAGTTGTTATTACTATAAAACTAAGAAAATAATAGGAGCACAAAAAATAAAATTAAAAAAATCTTACCACAATAAGCCAAAAAACAGAAAAGGGACCAATATTTGCATGAAAGGAAGAGTAATCATAATAGCTGACATTTCTGTGCTGTGTGTAGTGTTTATATGGACTTCACAAGGTAAACACTGATTATTGACTCAATCGATAATATGACCTGATAATAATGAGAAGACAAGAAGGGAAACATGTATGGTATCAGGGGCTAAGACCTGTCAGGTTGGTGTTAAAAGAGACCTCAATTTGTATCTGCCCCAAATAAAAAGTCAATACACACTCCCCAAAATTAAGAAGTAGCAATAGAAAATCATCGTACAGAGAGGTTTCATATAAATACCAGTGTGTACATGTCGCTCAGTCATGTCCAACTCTCTGTGACCTCATGGACTGTAGCCTGCCAGGCTCCTCTGTCCATGGAATTTTCCAGGCAAGAATGCTAGAGTGGGTTTCCATTTCCTTCTCCAAGGGATCTTCCTCACTCAGGGATCGACCCCAGGTTTACTGCATTGCAGTAAATCTGAATGTAAGTGGAGTAAAAAAATGCTCAGAACTACTGGTGAAGTTACCTTTATCTTTTCTCCATTTTCCTCAACTTTTGAAGCCCAGTATGGTTAATTCTATGAATCAGCTTGGCTGGGCCACAGTGCTCAGATAGTTGGTCAAATATTAATTCTGAATGTTTCTGTGAGGATGTTTTCTGGGTGAGATTTACACTTAAATTGGTACACTTAGGATAAAGTAAATCACTCTCCATTACATGGGTAGATCTCATCCAAACAGATGTTAGCCTGACTAGAACTATAGAACTAAAGACTGACCTCCACTGAAGAGGAAATTCTCCAGCCTGGTAGCCTTTAGACCTGAATCACAATCTGTCTTGGGTCTCCAGACTGCTGGCCTACACTGACTTGGACTTCCCATATTCCATAATCATGAGAGCCAATTCCTTAAAATCAGTAAATCTCTCTCTCTCTCTCTCTCTCTCTCTCTCTCTCTCTCAATACATGTGTGTATGTGTGTGCATGTCTAGTCGCTCAGTCATGTTTGACACTTTGTGACCCTGTGGACTGTAGCCCACCAGGCTCCTCTGTCCATGACATTCTCCAGGCAAGAATATGGAGTGCGTTGCCATGCCCTCTTTGAGGATTTCTTTCTGATTCAAGGATCAAACTCATGTCTGCCTGCATCTCCCAACCGGCCTATAGAAAATAAGTTTAAATTCTGATGACATCCAGCTAGTCTAAAAGTTGGGTAGAATTATAAAAAAAAAAAAAAAAAAATCACTCAGTGCTATTCACAGTCATTTGAAAAGAAATAGCTCTATTACAAGCTATGGACCAGAGTAATACAGGGAGTCCATGGAACAAACGCTTACAGCAGCAAACATAATAAAGTGTTGGGGCACCTCTAATAATCACTTTAATTTACTGAAGGAGATCTGTCCATGTTTCTATAATAGGTTTACAGGAAAATATATGGTATATGTTAGTAATCAGTTTTATAAATTAAGAATAATATATATACATGGCTAATCGAGGTATAACAGAATCCAGAGAAGGAGGCTGAATGATTTAGGCTCTCTCCTCCTGCAGACACATCTTCACACAGTGAGAAGGAAGCACTGAAGACAGCTTTGTAGTGTGCTAATACCAGCTAATATGCACTTAATGAGACTTCCAGCTGTCTACTTTTCAATTTGCACTCACTGAATTTATTTAGAGCATTTTTTTTTTTAACTGCAAACTAATTAAGATACCCTCATCCTTTTTCCTTGCAGTATCTGCAATAGCTACATTGAACTTTTCTGGTACATTAGCAAATGACCCCATAAAGTGGGCAGTATAGTCAGTACAGACTGCAAAGGAAATACAAAAAGGATACACAAGGTGTGTTAAACAGTGAGCTCAAATGCTCTAATAACAAAGACAAGCTGAGTATTCTTCTTACTGGTATAGATTTTCAGTTTTTTTTTTTTTTTACTTGATATTCAGTTATTTAGATGATTCTTTGGGGAAAGAACTCTATGTAGTGAAACAATAACCATCAAAGATCAGAAAATCTCATTCTTTTTTCTTCTGGTGAATTATTCTCAGGCAGCTAAAGCCTTCCTGATCCCCAAAGTTTTACAATACTCCAACCTAACCATATCTAAACCCTTATAATATACAAAGTCAAAACGAGTGCTCTCCAAGAATTCAATAATCTCCAACAGGAAATGAGCAATATGGAAATGCTCAAAATGGTCAAAAAGGAAATGAGCATTTACTTTAAAAAAAAAAAAAAGAAGGAAATTGGTTCCCAGTAATCAAATTTCACCAAGAAAATGTATCTTTCTCTCACAGAGATATGGAAAGATAAATTTCCTCAAAGCTTTTCTGTGTCATGCTAAAAGGGTTATCGATGAGGTTATAAGGTTTACAATGTTAGAGTTGCAAGGGAATATGTCTTTATAATGAGGTGAGTCTCTTTTTGATGTTCTAAAGGTGCTTTTCCATTCCTCACCCTCCCATCTTGCTGAAAGATCAGCCTTTTAAGAGTGGATTGTGAAATCTTCTGGCATGACAAAAGGAGACTAGTTCTTACTACATTTGACATATAGTTACCACATTTAGTCACTGCAATACTGTGGCTGTGTAAAACTTCTTTTCCTCATTTCAGAGATAAGGGAACTAAGGGTCAGTGAGATTCCATCAGGCTCCTCTGTCCCTGGGAATACTCCAGGCAAGAATACTAGAGTTGTTGCCATGCCTTCTCTAGGGGATCTTCCCAACTCAGGGATCGAACCCAGGTCTCCCTTATTGCAAGCTGATTCCTTACTGTCTGAGCCATTAGGGAAGCCCTAAATACTTTGTCCAAGATCCCATAACTGGTAAAGAAGAGAGTTGGGAATTAAATCAGATCTATTACTGTTTACTTTTCTATACTATCTCTTCTCAGGAATTATCATTAACTTAAAACAGGGTGCTTAAAGCATTCTCCACTGGAACAACACATCTAGAATATGAGAGCTTCTAGTGACCAGAAATAATAAAGCTTTCTGTTTATGCCTAAATCCAAAAGCTATCCTGGACAATAAAAGAATAATCCCCTCTAAAGGCAAATTTTGGCAAGGAAAAAATGCAGTCCAATTTGCTTACACTACAAAAATAGAAACCCATGTAATCTCAAATTAACTTTCTTTGTTTTCAGCAGTTCTATGCAAATGTAAATATGCAAAAGAACAAATCCTTGAAAGAGAAAATAAAAATGTACATGTTGGCAACTGGCTGTTCTTATGGTTCTCTTAACTGATGAGTGCTTTCTCTGCTGGGACTCCTGAGAACTGCTCAGATTCTCTGGCATTGGTCCTCCTGAAAGTCCATCTCAATGATATCTTTGTGGAGACCATGACGCTCCGTCAGACAGTATGGCTGGCATATCAAGCGGCTGACCCCAGAACTGCTGGTGCTGAGCCGCACAAACCACCCCTGGGTTGTCTCCTGCCTAATCTGCGGCATCTCTGCCAACAAGTTTTCGAGACGGCTAGAACTCCTCCACCGTGAGCATGACAGTGAGCCGAGAAAGAGCTAAGGCCCGAGTATTCACGAATGCAGTGACACACAGTGGAGACAAACAGACGCAGTGATGAGCAGAGCCGGTGTCTGCATGTGAATGTTGCTATCAGTTACAATGACAAAAACTGTTTTATGAGAGGCCATGACTATTCAGAACTTATTTTAGGCACTTAACACAGGGTCACCGTCATCGAAACAATGATGGAAAATGGGGGAGGGTAAAATAATTGATTGTCTTCTGTTGGTTCATAGAGCAATAGTCTTGTACACGTAGGGAAAATATAGTTATATTATTGGAGCATTCTATACCATGAAGAATTTTTAAGTCACTTTAGACAGTTTCCCAAGATTACAGATATACACAGAAAATTTAGAGAAATTTACACTTGCAAAATTAATGAAACAGGGAGGAGATAATCCTTGATAAACTCATTCACTTTCTTATAATAAATACTCCATCTTACATGTGACACCTGTCCAGGCTGACTAGAACCACCCCTTCTACTTCTGTCCTGGACTGTAACTACCAATTCCTATCTCTCACCCTCCTCTCTCACAGTGTCCCATTCAGACCACAGCCAGAGTCTCCTAAAAAGCACTATTTGCTTTAAAATATTTTTTTACACACAATGTATGGTTGTCCCCCACTCCCCCCGGGGATTTTCTTCCATCCCTTCCTAACACAAGCTCCTACTAATAAACTTGCACTATTTAATATAGCGGCCAATAGCCATATTTCAAGCCTAAATTTATTTATTTATTTATTTATTTATTTAATTTTTTATAATTTTTTAATTTTAAAATCTTTAATTCTTACATGCGTTCCCAAACATGAACCCCCCTCCCACCTCCCTCCCCATAACATCTCTCTGGGTCATCCCCATGCACCAGCCCCAAGCATGCGGTATCCTGCGTCAGACATAGACTGGCAATTCGATTCTTACATGATAGTATACATGTTAGAATGTCATTCTCCCAAATCATCCCACCCTCTCCCTCTCCCTCTGAGTCCAAAAGTCCGTTATATACATCTGTGTCTTTTTTGCTGTCTTGCATACAGGGTTGTCATTGCCATCTTTCTAAATTCCATATATATGTGTTAGTATACTGTATTGGTGTTTTTCTTTCTGGCTTACTTCACTCTGTATAATCGGCTCCAGTTTCATCCATCTCATCAGAACTGATTCAAATGAATTCTTTTTAACGTCAAGCCTAAATTTAAATTAAATAAAATTAAAAATTCAGTTCCTCTACTGAGTTAGCCATATTTCAAGTCCTGAGCAGCCACTTGTGGCTAGGGGCTATTATCTTAGACATAGGGAACTGTCCATCAATGCAGAGTTCTATTACTCAGCCTCTAAAGCCCAATGTACAAACCTGCCTGCAAGTTCCAGTACAAACCATTCCCTCCAAGTGGAAAAGCTCTGACTTCTTATCCACTCTTCCAATTTACATTCCCAAATCTCATATATCTTTAAGGTTCAAATTGCATTTTATTTATTGCATTCTACTCCCTCCCTTATATGTTCCAGTCAGAAACAATCTCCCATTTTGATCTTTTGCCTTTTGTTTATAACAGTCACATACTAAACCTGACATTGCTGCTTTAAAGAAATTTAGGAAAAATTATTATTTTCTTACTAATTTGGAAGAAGGGAGAAGAAAAACAGAGAGAGAGAGAGACAGAGAAAGAGGAAGAGGCGGGGGGCAGGGCAACCATATAGCTTTGTTCTCAGAGAGCCTGTGCCTTATAGACATTCAATATGTATTTCTAAATAACAAAATATAGTTCACATTTTGAACATCATTTTTTTTTGCAATGAAAGCAAATACCATCTTGCCCAGCTTTTTCATTTATAAGAAGGAAACTGAGGACCTGAGATGGTGCAAGCTGAGGAGATAGTCAGATTATGTAACAAGGACTCTGGCATCAACCTATGAGAATGGAACTGTTCTTGGCACCAGAACTGCATCTAAATCTTGGGTAGATCCAAGGACTTTTACAAAAAACTTGGAGAGCCAGGAAAATATTGGGGGAGAGGCTTTTAGAGGCTTAAAAAGCCTCTTTCCACAAGGACAGCAGTGCTTTGGGAGTTTATCTGAGCTTAGTGAACAGTTCTGGGGACGTAATTGCCCCAGAATCACATCGTTAGTAGAATTCGCCATAAGTCAATTTCAGTACAACTTTTCAGGAACATATCCACTGTGTTATATGAGACACCCACATTCTGCGACACTGAAACAAAATCCTTTCAACTGCTAAATAGACGTGTGATCTTAAACCATTGCTATAATGTCACATGCATTTGCGTACAGATTATAACATCCTAGAAAACAGTTCCTTAGATATTGTATTTGGGGTAATCGATGCTTTAGGCCTAAAAATCTTAATAAGCTGACACTTTTATTTTCAGAAGTGCCTGCAAGGAGTGCAATTCTAAAAAAATTATGTTCCAACCTGGCTGATTGGCTAATAAAATGAAAGTAGTTTGTAACAAATAAACAAAGGATATGGCATGCCTTGCACAGCTTTTAACATAAATGGGTAAAATCACTTCATTTCTTTCAATAAAAACATCTTGCACCTAAAATAAAATGCCTGATGTTTTTATAGAAGTAGCATGCTTTTGTATAAAAATTCTTTGATAGCTCGTCACTGCCAACATTTAAAGAGTTATGACTGTTTAAAAATGGCAAACCATAGTTGTACAAAACCAATAGCTGATAATATCCCTTTTGGCGCTAACCATACAGTCTTAAATAATGTTCACTTTGTAATTAAATGCATTACTTCTTTTATCGATTTTTCTTTATAAATGATAGGAAGTAACCCCTCACAGAAAACAATAAATGTAACTGATCTGTAAAGTTGTCTATAAACCAGTAGTCATGTTATATTCAGTATTCTTTGTCATTTAGAAGAGTCATTAAGTGTTTGTAGAATACAAACATGGGAGGTATCTGGGCTTTACTCTTCTCTGGTTACCTAGTTCTTATTCCAAATCTACTTAATTACTATTTTATAGTCAATTTTAACAAGTAAAGCTGATTTCTCATCTCACAAAATAGATGCTTCAGAAAATCACAAGTGAGTGGAGGATGCTATAAACGAGCCAGTGAAACAGGTAGTAGGAACAATCAATCAACCGATGATAATGGAAAAAAAAAATTGAACAAAGGAAGACCACAGCAAGCAGAGAAAATAAATACTCAAAACACTGATACCCAAGGCCATTGAGTAAGGGAACAGAGAGTCATAAACATTTTGACAGCTCCTGTGGGATCACTGACTTACAGGACAATGTAATGACAGAAATCTTAGAATTGATTTTACTATCACCTACAATTTCTCATAACTGGACAAACAGGAGGTGACTTAGATCATTAGACCACATCACAGCTATTATGGAACTCTGTTTGAGATGCTAATATTACTTTTTCCTCCAATCTGTTATTAAAGACATTGGCACTGCAAGCTAAACATGAGTATTAAGTAGACCTATGGTATGAAACCTTCTTAATATTTCTTGAATTATGTGGTCAAGAAGGAAGACAGTGCTTGGGTACAAAGATTAAAAATAATAATAATAATAGAGAAAGAAAGAAGTATGTGTCTTAGTGTTTAAGCTGCTGCTGCTGCTGCTAAGTCACTTCAGTCGTGTCTGACTCTGTGCGACCCCATAGATGGCAGCCCACCAGGCTCCCCCGTTCCTGGGATTCTCCAGGCAAGAACACTGGAGTGAGTTGCCATTTCCTTCTCCAATGCATGAAAGTGAGAAGTGAAAGAGAAGTCGCTCAGTCATGTCCAACTCTTAGTGACCCCATGGACTGCAGCCCACCAGGCTCCTCTGTCCATGGGATTTTCCAGGCAAGAGTACTAGAGTGGGGTGCCATTAAGCTGCTATTACAAAAATACCATGGATGGGATGACTTCAACAACCAGCATTAACATCTCACAATTCTGGAGGCTGGGAAGTCTGAGATCATGTTGCTGGTAGATCCAATGTCTGGTGAGGACTCTTTTCCTGATTCAAAGACAGTGGTTGACCCACTGTGTCCTCACGTGGTGGAAGGGGTGAGGGAGCTCTCTGGAGTTTCTTTTATAAAGGTCTCAATCCTACCCTAAAGGCCACTGCCATGTTCATTGGGGATTTGGTTTCAACATGAATTTTAGAGAGACACAAACTTTCAGCGTATAGTGCTTGGTACTTCTTTGAATCAGCCCAGGCCTCAGAAGCAAGTTTATGCAAAACTCCACATGGGATAAGAAACTGAGTTTATACATGGGGATTAGTAATGGGGCTTTTTGTTGTAAGAATGCCCTCTGCCTTTAGCATATCTACCACAAAAACAAAACTGCATCTACTAGCCAGGTTTTTTATTGTTCAGCATTAAAAACAGTATGACTTAACACTGGATTTGGCTAAACATTAGGACAGACATTTAACATATTTCTAAATTGTTTTGCATGTCATAAAGCCAGGTTTTCATTCAGAACAGAGCTATTTTTTGGAAAGGTCGCCTAGCTTCTTACTATGTAGACATGACTGTGAATGATATTCACGTGCTTAACAAGATTCTTAATTTTAAGTTGTAGTATCTAATCAGCTGAAGAAAAAGGTCTAGTGACATTTAATTGAAAAAAGAGAATAGGAAAAATAAATTCAAAATGATAAAGTAAATGGAAAAAATAAAAATTGGGCATATCAAACTCATAAATCCAGATAAACCAGAATGTGTCTTTGGAATGTTAGACTATGAGAGAAATAAATGAGATGAGAAGGCTGGAGTTATCTGAGCAACTTGGAAGAAAGAAGCTGAATCCATTCAAGGTATCATAAAGAAACACTCTCATGACTATTTGTTAGACTATATTTATGTGTTAGACTATTTTCCTTTTGGGTAGGAGGGGTGAGAGAAATAAATATCTTTTCAAAAAACTGTAAGTTCACAAGATCAGTTAGTTTCCTAACAGCTGTTGACATAAAAGTAAAAGTACTCCTTCAAGGTTCTCTTTTCCAGAATGAACAGGATGAAAATTTAGTAACAAAGATGGTTTTAATTACTTGTCTTCCCTACACTGGCTTGGTTATTTATACAGAGCAAAATGCTCCTCATACCAAAATTTGCTAGTAAGAAACACTTTATAAACTCACACACATAAGGATAATCATTGCCACATGCTGAGAGCCCATTTACAGCAGACACTTTAGACTCATAATCTCTAATTCATAAAACAATTCTGTAAAATGGGAATGATCACCAGTCACATTATATAAATGAAGGAATGGAGACTCAGAGAAGTTAAACGAATTGTGTTATGCTACCATTTAAACCACATACCACAAGATTTAAACCACATATCACATATGGGTTTTGATTATTGACTCCATATAGATGAACACTTTGCATAGGCAGAGATTAGAAAATGCCATTATTTTATTTATGGTGTGTTAGTCTTATCATTCATGAAATATTTAAAACTCCTTATGCCATGACATTGTTCTATTTTGAGAGCACAGCAGCAATCAAGACTATGTCCACAACACCATGAATCAAGAATGAAGTCATTACTCATAAAGGACAAGGTCAGCATACTGGCCATAGTAAGCTAATTTGCTCCCACTTTGGATTTACTTTAAAAATTTTGCTTTGTACAGTGAACTACAAGGTTGTTCATGGTGTGAGAGCTTGGCATGCGAGAGTGTTATGAACACATTGGTCCCTCACTTGTAATTTGAAAATTACAAGAAGGCTATGTGAGCCAGACTGACTGCCTCCTTGGTCACCTGTGTAAACTCTATTCTTTGCATGTAGGTCCCTCCTTCAGCTCTCATTTCCCAGGATTGTTTTTCTCTCCAGACTTGATACACAGTGTTCTCTCTTCTCTCTTCATAGTTCTTAACTACACTAGGAAAACATCTAATTAAGTCATAGTTTATATAAAACACAAATAACTTGCCATTATCCTTGGGTTGTATCTCTCAAGGCAATATTGATTTCACCAACAGGAATGGATATATAAAAGGTCATATTTAGGGATAATATATGGATGCATAAAGATTTCCTGACAAACTTACATGCACACAGTTCCTCTTCCACAGTCAAAGGCCATCAAAGGCAGGGTCATACAGTCTATCATTAATGTTTTTGAGGTATAATTGACATGCAATGTTATATTTGCTTCAGGTACACAACTAATACTTTGATATTTGTATATATTACAAAATGATAATCTCAATGTTTAGTGAACATCCTTCACCATACACAGTTACAACTTTTTTTTTCCTAACAAGGACTCTTAAGGTGACCCTTTCAAAATGACCCCCCATATTCACAGCTCCTGCCTCTAGAAATATGGAAGGCTAGCTATCCCATTCCATCTCATATGTATAAAGGGCTTGAGATGCGTGGATTTTGGTACCTGCAGGAGGTCCTGGAACAAATTCTTTGTGGATGCCAAGGGATGACTGTACTCTCTTAGCAACTTTTAAGTATGCAGTGCAGTAAAACAAATCAACCCTGAATGCTCATTAGGATTGATGCTGAAGCTGAAGCCTGGCCTGCTGCAGTGCATGGGGTCGCAAAGAGTCGGACACGACTGAGCGACTGAACAGTGCAGTATCATGCTGCAAATTGTTTTATAACTCTAACTTTGTACCTTTTAACCACCTTCACCCCTTTTTCTTACCTCCCAACTTCTGCCTCTGGCAACCATCAATCTGCTCTCTGTATCTAAGAACTTAGTTTTTGTTTGTTTTAGATTCCACATTTAAGTGAGATCATATGAAATTTGTCATTCTCCATTGGACTTATTTCACTGAAAATAATACCCTCGGGGTTCATCCATATTGTTGTAGCTAAACAGTATTCCATAGTATTGCTTTCATTATCCAGTTATTCACTGATGGATAAATAGGTTGTTTCTATGTCTTGGCTATTGCAAATAATGCTGCAATATGCTAGGGGGCACGTATATCTTAAGGAGTTAGTGTTGTCATTTTCTTGGGATAAATATTCACAAGTAGAATTAATTGCTGGATCATATGATAGTTCTCTCTCTCTTTTTTTTTTTTTTTAAGGTATCTCCATCCTATTTTCCAAAGTGGCTGCACCAATTTACATCCCCACCAATATTACACAACCCTTCCTTTTTCTCCATATTCTTGCCAAAATGTATTTCTTATCTTTTTGATAAGAGCCATTCTGATAGTGTGAAGGGGATATCTCTGAGGTTTTGATTTGCATTTCCCCGGTGATAACTGATGTTGAGAATCTTTCCATATATTTTTTGGTCATGCATGTGTCATCAGAGAAAAAGTTTGTTCAGATCTTCTGCCCATTTACTAGCCAGATGTCTTGTTGTTTCCTTTTCTGCTATTGAGTTGTATGAGTTCTTTATATACTTTGGTTATTAACCACTTGTTATATTACTGTCAAATATTTTCTCCCATTGCATAGGCTGCCTTTTCATTTTGTTGACTCTTTCCTTCACTGTGTAGAAGCTATTTGAGGCTTAGTTTTATGTAGCCCCACTTATTTATTTTTGCTCTTGTTGCCTTTGCTTTTGAAATTAGATTCAAAAAATCATCTTCAAAACCACTGTCAAGGAGCTGACTACTTATGTTTCCTTCTGGAAGCTTTATGGTTTTGGGTCTAATAGCCAAGACTTTAATCCATTTTGAGATAAGTTTTGTGTATGATATAAGATAGTAAGTAGTATAGATTCATTCTTTAAACATGGCTGTCCAGTCTTTCCAACACTATTTATTGAAGAGATGGCCTTTCCATTTTCCCATTGTATAGTCTTGGCTCCTTCACTGCAAAGTAATTGACCATATATGCATGGGTTTATTATTTCTGGACTCTATATTCTGTTTCATGAACTAGGAGTCTACTTTAATGCCAATACCATACTGCCTTGACTGTTATAGCTTTGCAATATATATGTAGTATACAACTTTGTAATATAGGGGAAAGTCATCAAAGGCAGGGTAATATAACCTGCCATTATTTTTTATTTTTAAGTCTAAGGCACATTCTAAGGCACAAAGCAACAGATGTGATAACCTCAATTAGCTATGATTGTATATCAGATGACCTTCAGCCAAATTCAAAATTGAAAGCTTTAAGGGAAAATGGAGATATCTTTCCACCATTATTCTTAAATATAATAGCAAAATATTCTGTGATTCATCCTTCTCTGTGGACAGAGCTCTCTGATATATACCTGTGGATAACTTCAATCCACAGATCCCTGAAAACTGCTCTGCATAACTAATACCCTAATACATAGTACAGCAATTGAATTCCAGTAACTTCTATAAGAAAAGTATATTACCTTTATTCAAGGAACACCAGAAACTCAGTATATTGCTGCCTTTTCGAGTTTATGACTGGAGATATCTTTGGAAGTAAGGTTACTTGATAAAGATGCTATTTTCCTGCCTAAGTAACTAAACCTGCTTGGCCACAATTCAAGACAAAGTCATTGTATTTTATCTTATTCTGCATATTCCACAGTTTTCATATCCTACAAGTATATTCCATATCAACTTTTTCAATATTTGCTGGTAAAATAGTTTCAGGAATTTATTTTCCTGTTCCTAAGAAGTAACTGAATAGATTATGTTTCAAGTGAAAGAATAATGACACAATAAAAGCTGAACAATCTTAATTAAGCTTATTGAAATCAAGGCAACCCAGAAAAAAATTCCAGATAACTGACCTATAAATGGAATTTCCTTCAGATTGACTATTTATCATCTGCCAAATGAAATTATTTACATATATACACCAATTCTACCCCATTTTGGACACCTTCCAATTAAAATTCACAAAGAAAACCTTAAAACCAAGATTCTAGAGGTCCATCAAGGAAACTTTATAGTACAGCTAGCTACCTCAAAATTTAATTCAAACACACTCCAAACACTGCAATTAAGTTTCTAATTATTCAGGATTTAAATTTCTCAAGACTTTGCCAACATTCATTCCCAAATATACTGCAGAAACACGTTTATTTCTCTGTAACACCATAATGTAAAATGTCACAGGCCTTATGCATTTGAAACCCTTTATCACATAATAGTTTTCTGCTAGATGCTAACCTCATGCGAAGAGTTGACTCATTGGAAACGACTCTGATGCTGGGAGGGATTGGGGGCAGGAGGAGAAGGGGACGACAGAGGATGAGATGGCTGGATGGCATCACTGACTCGATGGACGTGAGTCTGAGTGAACTCCGAGAGCTGGTGATGGACAGGGAGGCCTGGTGTGCTGCAATTCATGGGGTCGCAAAGAGTTGGACATGACTGAGCGACTGAACTGAACTGAACTGAGATGCTAACATGATGTATAAACTAGTTTTACAGTCACAAATTATTGTGGCAGAGATATGTTTTTGATATTTTACTATATGTTTTTCTCAAGAATAATAAGCAATTCCTACCTATATCCTAGAAGTGAGAAAACAGATGAACTATTTTCTTGACAAATAAGACATGAAAATAAATAATAGACTGAAAACCTTTACAAATATATACTTTTGATGTTAAAATATTACACTAACAGCCAACAATTTTTCATGAATAGAACAAAATAAGAAATGTGCACTATAGATAAGTTGTGAAAATGAAGATTCAGTTTCAAAGAGAAATAGCTATTTCCCCCAATTGCTAATTTCTTAAAATCATGATTGACATAAAAATTAAAATGATTAAAATGATAAAAATTAAAATGATTAAAATGATTAAAATTAAAATGATTATCTTTATAGACTTAAAGCCCCTTTGATTGATATTTAGTGAAAAATCTGATCTGTATATAAAAGTCACAGGCATATACAGACAGAATATGAGGTAGCTTTCACTATAGACTTTTAAGCTTAAACTATGGTCACAAAAGGAATATGCACATGTGAGTGAATAAATGAATGAGTGAGAGTGTGAGAGAGAGAGAGAGAGAGAGAATGAGGCTCACTCTGGATGTGCTTTATAGGATAGACCTACCCTATCAATTATGTGATAAATTTCACTTATATAACTATGTGAATTCCAACAGTAATTTTAGGTCTGAGAAAAGGTACATAGTTTTCATCAGATCCTAAATGGAACTTATGACTTTCTCAAATGGCTAGAAATCTCTTTACATCTAGCCTGTTGTTTTTATACATCAACGTTATAGTAGAATTTGTCAGTCTTATCTCCTAAGAGAGTCACTGCTCTTGCAGGCTGAGATCTAATGCTGACTATGGCATGTTTTGTGTTCAATGGTGGCGGCTGCTTGTGGTTTTTGATTCCTAGTTATTGAACCAATGAATGTGTACATTTTATCAAAGCTAATGATGCATTGAAAAATTGGATGAAGGAGATCCAACCAGTCAATCCTAAATGAAATCAGTCCTGAATATTCACTGGATGGACTGGTGCTGAAGCTGAAACTCCAATACTTTGGCCACCTGATGTGAACTGACTCACTGGAAAAGACCCTTATACTGGAAAAGATTGAAGGCAGGAGGAGAAGGAGATGACAGAGGATGAGACGGCTGGATGGCATCACTGACTCTATGGACATCAGTTTGAGTAAGCTCTGGAAGTTGGTGATGGACAGGGAAGACTGCCATGCTGCAGTCCATGGGGCTGCAAAGAGTTGGACAGGACTCAGTGACTGAACTGAACTGAAACATTTTTGGGAAATCACCATGAGGAGAATCCGACCTTTTATCCATTATTTTTTCGCTCTCAGGTGACTATTCTAGACCTATTCACTACATAGGCAGATACTGAGTTATAGGAGATGGTAAGGTGAATTCCAGAGAAGGCAATGGCACCCCACTCCAGTACTCTTGCCTGGAAAATCCCATGGATAGAGAAGCCTGGTGGGCTGCGGTCCATGGGGTCACTGGGAGTCGGACATGACTGAGGGACTTCACTTTCATTTTTCACTTTCATGCATCAGAGAAGGAAATGGCAACCCACTCCAGTGTTCTTACCTGGAGAATCCCAGGGACAGCGGAACCTGGTGGGCTGCTGTCTCTGGGGTTGCATTGAGTCAGACACGACTGAAGCGACTTAGCAGCAGCATTAGCAGCAAGGTGAATTCACGAAGCTTTTCCTAATACAGATCTAATATAACTCTGGACTAGGAATCATAACACCTGAATTCAAATCCCAGCTCAATCTCTCTACCCGAGGAACATAAGGCAATTTGCTCAACATCCTTGGTTTCTCATTCTCACTACACACACACACACACACATACACACACACACATATTATAGTAACTATGAGAAGTGATAGATGTGTTAACTAACCTTATTCTGGTAATCTTTTCAAAATATATACATGTAATCGACTCATAACACTATATACCTTCAACTTACACAATGTTATATGTTAATTATACCCCAATATGCTAGAGAAAAATACAATAGAATGAGCATAAGTTCAGTTCAGTTCGGTCACTCAGTCAACTCTGCACCCCATGGACTGCAGCATGCCAGGCTTCCCTGTCCATCACCAACTCCCAGAGCCTATTCAAACTCATGTTCATTGAGTCCATGATGCCATCCAACCTTCTTATCCTCTGTTGTCCCCTTCTCCTCCTGCTTTCATTCTTGCCCAGCATCAGGGTCTTTTTCAATGAGTCGGTTCTTTGTATCAGGTGGCCAAAGTACAGGAGTTTCAGCATCAATCCTTCCAATGAATATTCAGGACTGATTTCCTTTAGGATTGACAGGTTGGATTCCCTTGTAGTCCAAGGGACTCTCAAGAGTCTTCTCCAGCACCACAGTTCAAAAGCATCTATTCTCTGGCTCAGCTTTCTTTATAGCCCAACTCTCACATCTGTACATGACTACTGGAAAAAGCATAGCTTTGACTAGACAGACCTTTGTTGGTTAAGTAATGTCTCTGCTTTTTAATATGCTGTCTAGGCTGGTCATAGCTTTTCTTCCAAGGAACAAGCATCTTTTAATTTCAAGGCTGCAGTCACCATCTGCAGCGATTTTGGAGCCCCCCAAAATCAAGTCTCTCACTGTTTCCGTTGTTTCCCCATCTATTTACCATGAAGTGATGGGACCAGATGCCATGATCTTAGCTTTCTGAATGTTGAGTTTTAAGTCAAATTTTTCACTCTCCTCTTTCACTTTCATCAAGAGGCTCTTTAGTTCTTCGTTTTCTACCATAAGGGTGGTGTCATCTGCGTATCTGAGGTTATTGATATTTCTCCCAGCAATCTTGATTCCAACTTGTGCTTCATCTATCCCAGCATTTTGTATAATGAACATGAAGCCTTTTTAAATGACACTTCAAGACCACCCAATATATCAAAAGCAAAGTTAAAAAATTGAGTCTCAAGACTTTTCTAATATTTTGGACATTTATAAAATATTTTCATGATTAAATATGGCACATAGATAAAGAACATCATTTAGAAAACAAGTTAAACTAGGTGCAATATTCATTCCTCAAAGTAAATAGAACCAACAAATGCCAAGTAACACAGGGCAATATGGAGACAATGATTATCAAGTGTTCCCTTTGAGGAATTTGTGGTCTATTTTGGGAGACAAACTTGTGAACAGATTTTCACCCAACTGCTATGCTAACACAAATAAAATGGCAGCTAATTTTGAATGGCGAATCTGTTTAAGACTTGCAGGGAAGGTGATAACAGCCTATGGAAAAAAACAAAGTCTGTCTTCTTGTGAAGGGGGAGAAGGAATTCTTGATGTTGGAGATAGCTGAGAAAGGGGCAGGAGATACCTTGGGGTCTACTCTACATTCAGGAGATGGTACTCAATAAGGAGGCAGGGTGGGGCTTATAAAGATAATCTACATAGGAATGAAGCGCGCTTTGCTTCCAGGTTTCGGTTTTGAGCTACATTCTTAAAGGAGTGTGCCCTAAGTACATGGTCATTTGAGCAGGGGCTGGGGGTGGGTAAGGATGTTCACACATTCAGACTCTGCTTGCTCCAGTATCTCAACATTTCTTATATTCCTGTTTGGTTTAGGAACTGGATTCAATTTGTCTAATTAATCTTAGCCTTTGGGTGATTTTTTTTTTTTTAAATTTCAGAGTATGAACATTGTACACTGGCTTTATATTTAGAGGTTAAGCATCACTTACTGTTATCATGGAAACATTTTCTACACTTTGTTTTTCTGTTTATTTTGTAGTATAATTACTGATCACAAATAAAACTTTCCTCCCAAAACCCAATTTATATGCACTATTGGTAACTAGGGAAAACAATTTCTTTACTTTTAAATGACTGCATCCTCCTAACTGCAAAAGAAACCATTTTAACTTAAATTAGAAGAATGTCCTTTTGTTATCAGACATTATAGTTATAAATTCCGTTAAAACCAACTACTCCACTCTAAGTACAAAGATCAATCTTTGTCTTCCTTAGGTTTCTTGGTGAATGCTAATTAACATTTCTCAGTATAACCTTAGCTGTGACTTGCTGGTTCTCCTTGAAGGTCAACAAGCTCTCTTAGGAAAAATACGTACAAATCCATACTTCGTTTAAATGCAGACATAGCCTATTTTTATTTTTAATTTATTTTTTGCGAAGTTCTTCTTATTTTATTTTTTTTATTTTTATTTATTTTTTTTACTTTACAATACTGTATTGGTTTAAGTGAGTAAAATAGGTTAAGCTGAGATCTCCAGCTTGGATCTTGGATATTAAGGAGTTGTTTGTGTCCCAGTTATGGTATTACTTCTAACTAGCATCTCAGAATGCAGATTTAAGATAAGCTGAAGCAAAGGTAGTGTGGGATTTATTTTGTTAGGGTGTGTTTACTGCACCTTAATAAAAGTCAATGTTTAAGTAATAAAAACTCCTCTTAGTAGGTCCCACAGCATTTAAAGGCTTCAATTTGATTAACCATCCTTTATGGACGTACCACACTGGACATTAAGTCAAGGGCCTGGACAAAGTGAGAATTCTGAGAATTAGCATCATCTATTGTGAGGCTTCTTTTTGCTGATTCCTGGCTTCTACTTGATGCTTTCATCATTGGCCCTACTTCCTTAGACCATGAGAAAAATACATATTTCTCTGGAGTGGTTTAAGAAGATAAATTTCTGAGAGAAGAGTAGTGATGTAAAACTATACCAGTTTTCATTTTTGTTAATGAAACCATATTGGTCTTAGTTGTTGTTGTTTAGCCCCTAAGTTGTATACAACTCTTTTGCGACCTCCTGGACTGTAGCCTGCCAGGCTCCTCTGTCCATGGGATTTCCCAGGCAAGAATACTGCAGTGGATTACCATTTCCTTCTCCAGGAGATCTTCCCAACCTAGGGAATGAACACAGGTTTCCTGCATTGGCAGCTGAATTCTTTACCACTGAGCCACCAGGGAAGCTCATATTGGCCATTAATCACTGACAAAACAACACTTTAGTTTTAATTGTTTTCTATACTAAACTGTCAACCTATGAAAGGAAACTTTTGAGAATACATAGCAAATAACATCTACCAGTCACATTTGTGGGGTACCACTGGAAACAAAGTTTGGAAAAGAGTTCAGATTTTTAACAGCTATGTTTTCCTGCAAACAATGTTATACAATCTCCCCAAGTAACTGAGTTAATATATTTTAATGAATCAAATAATAACAAAAACATAAAGGCTATAAAGTGAGAGCAATGTATTTCCAAGAACACCAGTGTACCTAGTTATTCACTGTTGAGTATCCTTGAGCCCAATTTGAATAGGCCTTCAAATATTGGATTCCCTAGTATCTTTTTTCCATAAATAATGGCTTCCCATAAACAATTGATTTGGGAGAGGAAAAAAAGAATGATATGGCAGGAGAAAAAGAGTCAAGATATATCAAGTATACTCCTATTGAGAAATCACTCAGTCTTCCAAGCCTGAGAGTGAAGCGCACATTATAAATATGATCATACATCACCCCAAATTCACTTCTATGAAGCTGAGCAGGCAGTCAACACTACTCTAACTCACATGGGATCTGGAGAGCTGATTTTGGCTTTCATAAGATAGATCAACATATGAAAACCCACAGTCTAGTTGCCATCTCAAAAGAAGCAATACACAATGTGGGTAAGTCTCTGAATCACAAGGAATAGAATCATTTGTCAAACCTTGTTTCTCTGCTTTCATGAACCTAGTAATTGGCGAGAGGGGTTTTGAGGTGGGTAGAACATTGTGTTTAGCAGAGAATTCAATTCTTTAAAATATGTGAAGACAGTGAGAGGTAAATCCAACATTTCTGACTATTACTTTAATGTTACCATCTGTGAAGAACAGCCACTCTCTTTATAATTATCCTCCAAGTCACAAACAAAAACACCATGAAATAAGCCCTTACTCCAATGTTAGCAAAGCCTTAAAAGCCTTAAAAGTTACATCAGTAATATCTCCATGTTTTAAATGTATGCAATCATTTGACTTCCCTAGTGGCTCAGGTGATGAAGCATCTGCCTGCAATGTGGGAGAACTGGGTTCAATCCCTGCATTGGGAAGATTCCCTGGAGAAGGCAATGGCAATCCACTCCACTATTCTGGCCTGGAAAATCCCATGGATGGAGGAACCTGGCAGGCTACATCCCATGAGGTCGCAAGGAGTCAGACATGACTGAGCAACTAACATTCACTCACTCAATCCTTTTACACCAGTTGCCACTGGCCACCACAGCCTCCCCCCTGCCACACATCATGGCATAGATATCCTTCATGTCAGAGATCTCCAGAGAAGGACCATGCTGGTAAGTCTATTTTAGTTCCTAACCACTTGCCATTTGGGGTATAAAAATCTCTGCTATCATGGGAGAAAAGTGATATGTTATTGAAGAAAGAGAATGCTGTGGTTATACTATCTGTAAATCCACGGAGGTGCCCAGCATGTATAAGATCAAGAACGCCCAGAACTTAGACATTCAAACAGTCCTTTACAAGAGGATACAGGAAGGTATATCTTTATTATATTTTGATGCTCAAAATTCAGCAACCTCTGGGCAGTAAGAAAAGAAACCAATTTGGGATTTCGAATAAAAAAAACTGAGCCATTACTCGCTTTGACACTCTAAATATTGGTATTTTTCACTCAGCAGCCACGTATAAGGATGCTCCTGGAGTGACATTTTAACCTTTTATAAAGTAAACATTATTTTCCCCTTAAACAAAATAAAATTCTGCGGCCTCTAAGACATTCTAAATAGGTAAATAAACCACTTCAAATGTTGAATTGGGAGAGACAAATGATAGCAACATAGCTCCTCTGTTCTTAAAAATTGGAAGAGAGTGGTATTGAAGGCAGGGTCATGTACCTAGTAAGGCAGGAGAAAGAAGGAGGGAAATTGGGCAGCAGGCGTTTGCTGATGAGTTCTTGGAATGAATGTTAATCATTTTGTTACACAGAAACTTCTACCCAATAGATATATTCCGAGTTTCCTTGAGTGATGAAATATTCTCTGTGTATGTGTGTTCACCAAGAACTGACTCCTTCACCACTGAATCTCACATGAGAGTCAAACCCACATCCTGTCAGTAAAAATTTTGTAGGAGAAACTGGAATACCTGTGGGTACACAATGTCTGACTCCACTATTTTTACCTTTTTTCTTTAAAAATTTTTAAAGATCCGATCACTCACAAGGTAAAAGGGAAAATTCAAATGCTTAAACCCAATATTTATACAAATAACATAGTACGTGAAATCATACACACATTGAAATAACATGCAGATGGACCTCAAAGGAAAGTTTATCTATAATCAGTTTAATGTATGCCAATTATTAGGTATGCCAGTTTTCATAGTGTTGCATTATATGCTGTAGGGATTCCTGTGTTAGATGCTAATTATAATGTAAACACACACACACAAATAAGAATGTGTACATCTATTCTGCCAACTAAGACACAGAGGTTTCCTGTAATTTCAAGGGAAGTTTTCCTTCTCGTGATACTACTTTACAAGTATTAATTTACTTAACCTTATCTCTGAGAGCTGGTTTGCAGAACCCATGTTAATTTAATTATTTTTCTTTTAACAACCTCTCACTTTAACTGTGGCCTAATCATTGTGCTACTTTTCAGCACTTAGCTAATTTTACGTTATAATCTTTCAGTTACACCACTGTGCATGCACAGAACATCATCTTCACATTGCACCTATTTCCTGGGTTGCTAGACATGGTCTATGTTTAATGATTTTGTCCAGCACTCTTTAGGGAGTTTGTCAGGATACCGTAAATGTCCTATATTCAGCCTATTCATTAAATAACTATAAAATAGAAAGATATCTTAAAATACCTTTAGAAGTGCTTAAATGACAAACGACAACACTACCTGAGAATTACGTCTCCACAAGTAAAGATCTGGACAAGGTTAATAGCTTGAGACAAGACCAAAAAAGAAGCCTGCAAATTAAAAGTATGTAGTTTTTATATTGAAGAGGAAAAAGACTAAAATGACTCTTGTTTGCCCAAAATCCCTAGTCAGAGATAATAACACCTGGTCAGCTCTCACATGCTGTGAACCTCAGCCAGTCAGGACAGCCTTCTGGTGGTCATGCTTCTGAAAGTCAGTAGTCCACAGAGCTTAGTTCAGTGACGTCAGCATGACAGCTAAACTCCACCAATCCCCAAACACTCCATCTTCTGAAATACTCCCAACCCCTGAGCACCAGGTTTCCAAAATATTTATGTAAAATCAGTCTGGCATCATTACCAGAGATTGTGCCTTAAGGATACACACAATCAGAAGTCTGTATCACTTAATACGTTCACTTATTATTATTAGTTCACAGTTCTTTCAATGATTCACTTGTTTTTATGGTTAGTTTTGAACTGGACTCATGAGTTACTGGCAAAATGACACTGATATAAAATTATCGTATTCAATCCTTCAATTTTTATAGTGGATGATACCATCTAATTTTTATTTGTGCATATACAAATGAGACAAAACTTGTCAAAATGCAAGCATGGAGTTCACGATGAATATTTGAAGCACTGGAATTACTTAAATGAAGAAAAATAATTTTTAAATATGTTTGTACAGGATGTAATATAGCTAAGCATGAGAGATGTTTTCCTCAACTAGCACTGAAGAAAACCAATTAATAAAATTCAGAAGATAAAGTAATATCAGCAGAAGTTGTGCTGCCCATTCAAGAGTATACCATCATTTTACAGCTCAAAGGACTGCATATACTGCTGTGTGTGTGCTCAGTTGTGTCCGACTTTTTGCAAACTCATGGACTGTAGCCCACTATGATCCTCTATTGACTGGATTTTACTGGCAAGAATACTGGAGTGGGTTGACATTTCCTTTGCCTTCTTCAGGGGATCTTCCCCACCCAGGGATCAAACCCACGCAGCCTGTGTTGGCAGGTAGATTCTTTACCACTGTGCTACCTCTTTGGAATTTTCTGATTCCAAAATTGCAAAAAAAATTTCAAGCATCAAAAGGAAATCTACACAAATAAAATATGCAACAGTTCCATTCACTTTTACAGAATTTATCAAAGATCCAAATGTCTCACGTTTTCCTGTTATAGCCATGGTTACTAATTATCCAATGCAGAAAAAATTCCCTTTTCCTTCTGTAATATTTTTTCTCCTGAAAAACCTTGCTTATAATCTTCCTGTCCCCCTTGCCTGCTTTCTTTCCTACTCTGTCCCTTGAGCTCCCTCCAGGCAGGGAAAAGAGGCCAGGTGCTAAAAATGAGCCTTTCTCGGGCACGTGAGCAGGGGAAGGCAGGCGCCTGAGCCGGGTACTCCTCCTCCCAGCAGCTGAGGTGGGGGACAGTACCCCTCTGCGTGGCCAGAGTGGAGGGGATCTGTGCGGCCAGGTGACCCAGCTGCTGTCCCTCCTGTGTCTCCCTGAGTGACCGCTGACTGGGCTGTGGTGCCTTCCTGGGGAAGAGGAATGAACTTCACTAGCTGATGGCAGGCCCTCCTCTCAAAGACTGGAGGAGCCTCTGCCTCAGTTTCCCCATCTGGACAGCAGAGGGCTCTGCTTGTCCCCCATTGGTATCATTATGGAACCCTAGCTGGGGTACCCTATTCAGCACCGACCGCCCCCGCCACACACACACAGCAGCTGCTCCTCCAACCACACCCCTACTCTTGCTCCCCCACCCACAGCCCTTGACCCTGGCCCGCCTCCCCCTACACAGGCCACCAGAAGGGCTCCTGAGACCCTCTCTCCACCACACACCACAAAAGGCTGCCTACGTGCAGCTCATTCCGCTGGGGGTGGAGAGCGGGAGGGTGTACGCTAGACCTTGGACTGGCAAATAGAGGCCTGGGGTGGGGGGTCCATGTGCCTCAGTTTCCTCCCTAACGACAATGGAATTTTTATGATATCTGAAAACTGAGCGGAATTCCCTGGTGGCTCAGACAGTAGAGCATCCACCTGCAATGCAGGAAATGTGGGTTCCATCCCTGGGTCGGGAAGATCCCCTGGAGAAGGAAATGGCAACCTTCTCCAGTACTCCTGCCTGGAGAATCCCTTGGACAGAGGAGCCTGGTGGGCTACAGTCCATGGGGTCGCAAGAGTCGGATATGACTGAGCGACTGACACATAAAGCTATTGAAAGGAAAACTCTTCCAGATGAGACTTCAGAAAAACAGTAAAATTTTTGCAGAGAATCTTTTACTGAATTAGAGGTTAATTAAAAAAAAATAAAGTGCTCTTTTGTTGGATAGAATCCAAATACAAGACGTTGGGTGTTTATGTAAAGGTGCAGACATTTACTGAAATGTAAACCAAAATATGAATGATTTTACAGATGATGCTGGCTGTCCTCATGTTCTGTGTTATACTGCTGAAACAGTATCAGTGTGCTTCCTATTGATACTGAACTAATTGTGGTGAAACTGTTCTCTTCATCATTTATATTGTTCCATTGTTCAAATTCAGCAATTAGATTATTTTTTGTGATTTTGTTTATATTCTGTAGTCTTCAATTCCTACATTAAAAAATCTGTTGGGTCTCCTTAACAAATGCAGTTGGGAACATTTCAATTTATTTGAAGCACTAAAATCATACTTTAGTTCTGAAGAAAAGAGCCTTCCAAATTTTGGTTAACATGCTTAATAATCCATTGAGTGAAGCCCACTTATTTCTTGTTCATAGTTCTCAATATCTCTTTAGTACATTGAAATAAAATCACAGTTATTAATATATTCTGTTGCTTAAAAGAACTTGTTGAATGTATTAAAGAAAGATTTAATAAAAATTCTTTTAAGTGTATTCCTTTAAGTGTCAAGGGTGATATGACACTATTACTTATGCACAGGAAAAATTCAACCTATAATGAGTAATTATTATGGCCCTAACCATGATTTTTGTTTAGGGTAGATTTCAGTCTCTGAGGAATTTAATTTTTACATGCCTGTTGTTAAACAAGCACCAGTATGAGAACACATGGATGCATGAAATGAAATGAAACGAAGAGGAAGGAAACAAAAACTCATAACAATGCTGTTTTGCTGTTTGGGGAGCACATTTTTAAAAGCCATTGATCACTACATACAGACTAGAAAAGCAAGCTGTGTTATGAAGATGGTATTTAGTGCCTCAAAATATTAAATTTGAAGAATAATTCTCCGAGTTGTTAACTCTGTGCAAATAAACATTCAGTCTACTGGCTCATAATATTAATATTTTATCATAAATGAATGACCAATGGACAAAATAGATGTTACATGTGACTACTGTAGAGCTATGTGACAATGTAAATAGAAGGTTGACTAATTGCAATAAATTTTTCAAGCAAATTGTGCAAAACATGGGACTGCTAAGAAAAGCCAGAACTCAGGAAAATGATATTACAAAAGGTATGCCATTTAGCTATACAGCTAAACAACAAACACTATTCTCAATAGAAATAAGTCCCACACAACATTTTAAAATCTCTCTGTATACATTCATAGGTAAACTAGAAATAATTCTAATTTAACAGGGTGTCCTATATTCTACTTGCTAAATCCGGCAACTGGAGCTGGTAAGCATGTGTGCATGCTAAGTCGCTTCAGTAGTGTCTGACTTTGTGACCCTATGGACTGTATGCAGCCTGCCAGTCTCCTCTGTCGATGGGATTCTCCAGGCAAAAATACCAGGGTGGGTTTTCATGCCCTCCTCCTTCCTGACCCAGGGATTGAACCCAGGTCTCCTGCATTGCAGGCAGATTCTTTACCATTAGTGCCACCTGGGACACCCCTGATAAGCATGACCAACTGGGAAACATTTTAATGTAGTTTCTTGGACTGGGTTTCACAGATTGAGAGTACAGTATTATTCAAATCCCAGGACTCCATGAGAGGAGAGCTGTAGATACTACAGGGAAAGATTATTCATTTTAGAAATAGTAATTTTTCCATCCTAGTTCCAAAAGAGATAGATTGCCTTTTTGGTTGGTTCATTTGGCAGGCAGGCTTCCTAGCTGTTGAAGAATGTCATTTTTGAGTATCTGCCTTAATGTGTGTGGGAGGCGAGGAGAGGGGTCTCAGCTTCAGATCATATCGTTGTCAAGTTCAAAAACCATTCCGTAGTGGGGCTGATAGCCAGTGAAGTCTGAAGTTTCTGGGTTAGACACACTTCCAAGGCAGCCTTGGCTTCTGAGTGGGTTTTCCACTTTTATTGTATTGTTTATTTTTTTGCTTGTGCTTAATGAGGACTTTTGTTGTGGTGGTGATTCCTAAAGGACTTCTTTTATGTTCTTGTGACTCAGTAATGCTCTGGAAAGTTTGTTGGCTCCAACTTATTCAGCATTTAGGTGTTTTGTGGAGAGAAAGGGTTTGTATTTCAGGATATCTGATCTTGTTAAACTGCAGCCATGGACATTTTATCAAGTCCCTTGAAAATGGAATTAAAATTGAGTTTCCTGGTAAAATTTAAAATATAACTTGTGTGAAACACTTTGGGGAATTTCTTGTAATTTTAAAATTGATTTTAATATTTCTCAGAGTAAGACATGAACATTCTTTTAAGAGTCGTGTTTAAGTAGTCAAATAATTTCTATAAATCTTATGAGAATAAAAGTGCCATCTCCTAGCTGCACATCCTTCTTCCACATGTTCCACGTCACAGAAACAAACTTTGTACCCTGAATCTTGGCCCTGTGCCCTCCATTCTCTCAGAAGATGCCAAGAGAACTGTGCTTGATTAAAGTGAGAATTGGATCTTCCAATTAACATAAGCATCTTTTTTATCTTTGTAGTTTGACTTGCTTGGAGGGATGGGTAACCATAGTTATTAACAGCTACTAATTATATTCCCTGCTTCAGGCCCAATATCTATTACTTCTCTTAGATTGCCTATTTCCTCCATAGATTAAGGATTCAGTTAATTCTGAGGCCAGATTATGCAATAATTAGATGGTCTTCTATTTCCTAGTCAAGAATAAGAATGATAGTAAGGCTTAATTATTCATTAAGCATCTACTACGTGTCCAACTCAGAATTGCTTCATAAATATCACTACCCCTCATACAGTGCAGCCTTACAGAGAAGGTATTATTACACTATTGGTAAACAAGGATGCTCTGGTTATATATAGTACTCTCTTTTTTTTTTTCTTATGTTTCTTACCAGCTCATAATGATATTTTTAACTGTCCTCTCACTCACTTTAGGTGGTCGTTTTTTGTTCTCCAAATATGTTTTACAAAATAGACCAAATTGGTCTGGAGACAAAGAAGAATAAAATAGATATACCACCATAGTTGCCTGAATTTCTAAATATCTAGTGTCTTCACATTTTCTGGTAAAGGAGTCTGACTACTGCTATGAGGTTCCATACAACACTCTGAACCTTGAAAACTTCTCTTATAAGCCACATCTTAAAAGGAATGCATACCTTTCGATTAAAAACTAAAATTAACTTGCTCAAGATCATATGACAAAGAAGTAATAGGGTCAGGATATATAAACTCAGTTCTATATGACTCTAAAGCCAGTGTTGTGTAATTATAATACATATTAACTTCAAGATGCTGCAACTGAAATTCTTAAAATTCACATATTTAATCCCAATGAACATAACACTTTTTAGCAAAATTAAAAGAAAAGATAGGCAGCTGCTAGATAACTTTCATATTTTGAGAAATTTATGTTTTCAGAGGATATGAATCACCAACAGATACAGTGATTTAGATGAAAAGACAACTGTCAGAATGGGAGAAAATATTTGCAAATGAAACAACTGATAAAGGATTAATCTCCAAAATACAGAAATAGCCCATACAGCTCAATATGAAAAAAAAAAAAAACCAACCCAATCAAAAGATGGGCAAAGACCTAAATAGACATTTCTCTAAAGAAGACATACAGATGGCCAAAAAAAATATGAAAAGATGCTCAAGATCACAAATTATAACAGAAATGCAAACCAAAACTAAAATGAGGTATCACTTCACACTTGTCATAATGGCCATCATTAAAAAATCTACAAACAATAAATGATGGATAGTGTGTGGGGAAAAGAGAACCCTCTTACACTGTTGGTGGAAATGTAAAACAGTATAGCCAATCTAGAGAACAGTATGGAATTTCCCTAAAAAACTAAAAGTAGAACTACCATATGACCTAGAAATCCCCTTACTGGGCATATACCCAGAGAAAACCATATTTCAAAAAGACACATGCATCCCAGTGTTCACTGCAGGACATGGAGACAACCTAGATGTCCATCCACAGAAAGAGCAAGTGCAAGTCACTCAGTCGGGTCCAATTCTTTGCGAACCCTAGGACTATGGAATTCTCCTAGGTCCATGGAATTCTCCAGGCCAGAGTACTGGAGTGGGTAGCTTTTCCCTTCTCCAGGGGATCTTCCCAACCCAGGGATCGAACTCAGGTCTCCCAGATCGCAGGCGAGGAATGGGATAAAGAAGTTACGGTACCTATATACGACAGAATATCACTTAGCCATAAAAAAGGAACAGAATTGAGTCATATGCAGAGACGTGGATGGACCTAGAGACTGTCACACAGAGTGAAGTAAGTCAGAGAGAAAAAAACAAATACTGTATATTAACACATAGGTGTGGAATCTAGAAAAATGGTATAGATGATCTTATTTGCAAACATAAATAGAGACACAGATGTAGAGAACAAACATTTGGACTCCAAGAGGGGAAAGGAGGGGTTGTATATACTGGGAGATTGGGATGGACATATATACACTATTGATTCTATGTATAAACTAGATAACTAATGAGAACCTACTGTATAGCTCAGGGAACTCTATTCAGTATTCTGTGGTGACTTAAATGGGAAGGAAAGTATAAAAAGAAGGGATATAAGTATACATATAGTTGGCCAACTTTCTTGTACATCAGAAACCAACACAACTATAAAAGTAACTACATTCACATAAAAATAATGTAAAAATCAATTAGCATGGTTGATATTAACAATGAATTCTAAAATTTCAATGTTAAAAAATAGTGAAACCAACATGGTAGAAATTAGACAGCACAAAAATACCCATGTTAGAGTATTACACAGATAATATCTATAAAGTAGAAGTGAAATTGTGTTCATCGGTGTGTATAAAAAGTAAAATCAATTTCATAATCTAAACTACAGATTATTTAAAAGAAACATATTGAAAAGACATTTAAGGTGCTCTCCAGATAAGAGCACAATATTCCCTTTTTCTGTTCTTTTGCTAAATAATGAACTATTCATAATTAACCAACTCTTATTTAACCTAAGTATGGAGTTTAGATTTTATTTTGCCAAATTATTATCCATCACAGTTCATTACCTTCAAATCTTCACATTTGTTTCAGAGCTTCTTTCTTTCTTTAATCCTCCACTAAGTCCAGCTGCTTGCAAATACACTTTACAACAAATCTGTACAAAGGGAATGACTACTTGTACTTTTCATTTGTGCTTAAGCTTGCCTTGATCTGTAACTGTGATTTTAAAGTAATGGTTATACATTCTCAGTTATTTGATAAAGAGAGGGCTTATTTACAATGTACAGCCGAACAGTGCATTCATTTCAGTTCAGTTCGGTCGCTTAGTCGTGTCCGACTCTTTGCGACCCCATGAACTGCAGCACGCCAGGCCTCCCTGTCCATCACCAACTCCCGGAGTTCACTCAGACTTATGTCCATCGAGTTGGTGGTGCCATCGAGCCATCTCATCCTCTATCGTCCCCTTCTCCTCCTGCCTCCAATCCCTCCCAGCATCAGAGTCTTTTCCAATGAGTCAACTCTTCGCATGAGGTGGCCAAAGTACTGGAGTTTCAGCTTTAGCATCAGTCCTTCCAAAGAACATCCAGGGCTGATGTCCTTCAGAATGGACTGGTTGGATCTCCCTGCAGTCCAAGGGACTCTCAAGAGTCTTCTCCAACACCACAGTTCAAAAGCTTCAATTCTTCAGCACTCAGCTTTCTTCACAGTCCAACTCTCACATCCATACGTGACCACTGGAAAAACCATAGCCTTGACTAGACAGACCTTTGTTGGCAAAGTAATGTCTCTGTTTTTGAATATGCTATCTAGGTTGGTCATAACTTTCCTTCCCATGAGTAAGCGTCTTTTAATTTCATGGCTGCAGTCACCATCTGCAGTGATTTTGGAGCCCCCCAAAACAAATTCTGACACTTTTTCTACTGTTTCCCCATCTATTTCCCATGAAGTGATAGGACCAGATGCCATCATCTTCGTTTCCTGAATGTTGAGCTTTAAGCCAACTTTTTCACTCTCCTCTTTCACTTTCATCAAGAGGCTTTTTAGAAGTGTGTAAGATTCACTATTTCACAACTGTGTAATTACACCAACTAAAGATTAAATTAATGAATTTTCTAAATGGCTTAGGAAGAGAGATCACAGTATAAAAAGCACAATTTGAAAGGGATGGAGATTATCTAGTCCATCAGAGCTCCATCTCAACTATTCCAGAAAGATTATATCATATTTTCAAAATCTTTCCAAGAAAAAGATTCCACGTTAAAATCTATATTAACAAATAATCCCCCAAATGATTCTATTACTGATTTTTCACGTGTGAAATGACACTGAAGACGTGGTGCACAAATCAGAAATGACATTTGAAACCAGTTATTTTTTTGAAAATGTATGGTTTCAGGTGACGAGGCCCTATTAAGAAGTGCTATGGGTAAAGTCACAGAGACATTGCCTGAAAACTCGCTGAACTCTGTTATGATCAGAATGCATATTTGTAGGCATTCAGTCACTATGGGTTCTAGGAAATCAATCACCCCACTGTTACCTGCCAATACTCACTTGGCCTCAGGCTTCATATTTATCAATTAGCATAGCTGAGAAAAACTCAATGTATAGAAAAGTAGAAAAAAACCATGGGGAGTTAAGTCAATGCTGTGCCATATTAAAGTGGTGGACCCATTTTGAGAAATAAATACAGAATAGGACTCTTCACTCTTCATTGTTTTCCTAGAGTATATATTGAACTCAGGCTTCTCAATCTAACACTCATCTTTCACTCTCCCACTTCTACATTGTGTGTTTATCCAGACAGCTTTTGGAATAACTTCACTAAGTAAACTGCTATACTAAGATGCATTTTCTTCTTCCCATCATTGCAGATGTTTCTGGCTGGACTCAAACTTCCTCCCAGTCTGGCCATCTTATTAATATTTAAAGGTAGTTAATGTCTCAGGGTTTAAAGAATCAGTTTCAGTCTGTGGTCTTTGCTCTATAATCTTACACTTCATAGCATTTGCAGCACTTGTCACACTAAATGTCAACAGTGGGCATTCAATAATTGCTTGTTGGTTATGAGGAAAAAAAAAAAAACAAGTAAGATTTATCTTCAAGGAAACAAGCAATCCTTCATGTGGTATGAAAACAGATGATACTAGTTTACTTCAATAATCTCATCTATAAATTCTATTTCAAGGACCCAAAGGTTGAAGTAGAAACTAGAGAAGTAGGTACATTGCAGGGGAACCAGAGATAAGTTGTACTGTCATATTTATGTGTTTATGTGTTTGTATAAGTTCTCATAACCAGATAGTAGCTAACGGTAAAACATGGTATTTGTAGATATTTAGACCAGTATACATAAAGATATTAGCTAACATGGCTTATTTCACATAAAGGAACAGCAGAATGCTTTATAAAAACAAAGAATTTTATATACTTTCTGTTTGCACATAATTAGTTATGTATTTACACTGTATATTGTGATTACTGTAAAAACTAAATCCAAAATTCTGCATTGCATAGATAGCTCAAAGAAACAGAAAAGTTAATGTTTTTAAATGTGTTTTCATGACTTTTAAATGTGTTTTCATGACTTTTGGTGAGGTCCTGAAGACAGCATAGATTCGCGAGGAAAGGATGTTAAAATGCTATCTTACTGAGTCCTGAACTTGGCTATTTCTTTTTTCACATCTGATCTTTGGTACAGAGGCTTATATCACAACACTGGGCTGGAATCTCTGTAGAGTGAAAGAATATAACCTAACTGTTGTCTTGGTCATAGGGTCCCAGTGAGCACAAGCAAGTGACTTAGTTCTATTCAATAAAATGAACTAAACATATTTGCATGAATATGAAAGTTGTTTCCTTTTTTACACATGAGATGCAATAAAGAGTTTCACTTTTTGCCAAATCATAAACCAATGTTTTACTTATATACTTTTTACAAAATCAAAATACTGACTTTTATCCATGCTGAAAAATAAGAAAAGTCAGTTCCTATTAGAATATATTCTGTAACAGAAGCATGAACCAGCCAACAATGCCTTTCATCTAATCATTATAAAGATTATCTAAAAATTTCATTGTAGGCTTTAGTGATAGATTACAAATAAAGAAATTCAACTATATTTCTGAACTAATTATAAATCCAGGGTTGTAAAACCACTCTAAAAATTAATTATTCTTAGGACATGACACCAATGCCTTCAGTATAAAACTATCATTTTCCTTGATTAACACGTAACATATATCCATTACCTTAAAGCTATTGTCTCATAGTATTGTCTCAGGCACTCATTAATTACAGTTTCCAGATGAAACAAACTGCTCCTTCCTAGGCAAGTAAGATCAAGAAGCAGGGGAACTGAACAGTTCTGTCCTATTCTAGCACCTGATAAACCAGCCAGGCTCCAGTGTGGGTGGGTCACTTGGGCCCCAAGTCATACATATCCCATTTATATTTCTTAAAGTGACAAAAAATGACCATCTACACTAGCATTATACACAAGCATCTGAAAATCCTTTATAATCAACAACAACTGATGGCACCACTTTGATGTGTAAATGTATGAGACAAAGACATCTGACATACACAGAGGAGCTGAATTTACTGAATTACCAAAGGCTGACATAAGATAGGCGATGTTCCCTGGTATTGTGAACAGCAACCACTGGAGGTGTGGAAGCCAATGTTTGGGGACAAATTTCATTTGTAAGCAAAGGACAAAGCATTCACTGGCTTTGATAGTATGGCTTAGTGGAGAAAAAAAGCCTGAAAAATGAGAATACAAATTCGAATATACAATAGTTTGAGAGTCTCAAATTCAGATTTAATCACTGGAATGGATTTTGTTAACTGAGAAAGTAATCAGAAAATGCAAGAATCAGGAAATGTAAGGTTTGGACAATCACTGAATCCTTACGTCGTAGGGACCTAATGCCATCATAAAAGCCTAACTCCCAACTGGACATGTGGGAGTCTATGCAAAACCCAGACCAAAAATTAATCAAGGCCACAGATGGATTTCACCTTAAACAAAGCTAGGCATCAAAAGCAAAACTAGGCTCAGAGGTTAGTTCTGAGAACTCTTCTGGTTCCTTGTCACTGGTATGAGATGCAGTTATTTATCAAGAAGCCCAAATTCAAAACCACACAGTGAAGAACCTTTGCCTAAACAATGAGATATTGCATAGTCACAGAAGCATTGTTTGCAAAAGCTAGTTTGCCGGGGCTTGGAAATTGCAAAATTGGATTTTTTTAACAGCTCTTTAGTTAAGAACAAACAGATTCAAAAGGTGGTAAATATCATCAAGAAAAGACTGCAAAGAGAAGTTTTTATATACAGCTTATATCCATTCATGCTTTTTCCTCTGAAAACTAACATACTCTGACTCCAAGTATTCTCACTTGAAAAAGAACTCAGATGGACTTATGCATCGATGGAGAGATGTGTTCACCTTGAGTAAAGAGAGAACTAAAACAAAAGTTTTATCAAACAAACAAGGTAAATAGTAACATGGCTTAATTTAAAAGATGACTTAAAATCATCTCAGTGGAAAATAAAAGGTGCCCAGGAGCCTGGTAGGAGCGTAGCAGGGCGGCTAGGCAGTAGGCGGGACAGCGCAGGCCTGCTGCCAGTTCCGTGGTGCTGAGCCCAGTGGCCAGGTGCATGCTGTTGGTACTAGCCACCCCCATTCTCTTCCTCTTCCAGATGGTGGAGGCTTTGGCTGCCCCATCTGTGGACTCTAGGACTGCATCATTAAATCCCTGGCTATCCTAGCCTTCAATGAGCAAAATATTCAGTCTCTCCTCATTATTAAGTCCAGGCTTAAGGGAATGCCTCTTTGGTATTTCTCATCACAGTGGTATAGATGATGATGTATAAGAAAACCAGCAATTTGTAGCCTTGATCTTAAAAGGATCAAAAGCAAAATGTGTCCTCAAAAACATATTTTATGAACAGGACATTCCATCAAAGCACAGGGACAGCTTGTTAAACCATTAAGCTTTTCAACAAATCATTGCCAGATATGTTGGTATGTGAGCAGTCGTTGCTAATTTTTCTGTTATATAGAAATTACTCAGCTAGCTTATTTGAAGTTGCGGTACGTTTCCCTTCTTCTTTAGAAGAGGCAATAACCGAATCTCTGCAGTGAGGCGCATAAGTACCTATGTTTCATAAGCCTGCCTGACACTTGTCTGAGGCCCTAACCCTTGCCCTCTGTCAGCAGCTTCTCCAAACCCTCATGGCCCTCAGGCAGTACCACTGCTTTATCACAAAGGCAATTGAGTATATTACCTAAGTGATTCGTGCATTGTTTATTTGCATTATATAGAACACATTCCTTGCAGTGTCAAAGTAAAATCTGTATCTAATAATGAATAGTACTTTTGCAAAGTGTGTGAAAACAAACCCATCAATGAGTTCATCAGTATTAAATCGTTTTGGTAACTGGCATTTTAAATGCTTTATATTGTGTAAAAACCCTTGGTGACCTGTTAAATGCATGTTTAAAATGTTTTACAATCACATCAAAAAAACGTTGGTTGGTATCTTTCTGTGAATGGAGAACAGATTTGTCTGTTATTTAATCTATTTTAAATAATGAAATATCTGACATGTTTTCGGAATTAAATTCGATTTGGGTAATAAAGGAAACCTATTGTTTAAGCAGTTTTCTTTAAAGAACTGTAATAATCTTTTCCCTCTTTATCTGACAGGCCACAATTAGATGGAAATGTTTATCGTTTATTTATGATTAGTCCCCAAAACATTTACTTTAATTAATTATAAAAGGCATATTTAACTGGACCATCAAGACAAGACTGACTGATTTATAGAAATGCTTCTTTCTATGTTAAATAAGGATAATTTCAGCCATTAAACCCAAGATTAGCTTGAAGACTCCTGACAGTCAAGGAAACAAGGGAAACAATATGTATTACCTAATTTTTGTAAGTTGGTGAACTGAAGCATACCTGTGTTGGGTTGGAGCAAATTTACTTCCTGATGTAGTGGATTATAAATTACAATAAATTAAATTAATATAAAATGTTTTGAGATAGCAAAATATCTACAACTATGAAGTATCCTTGTGTGTGTGTTAGTCACTCAGCTGTGTCTGACTGTTTGTGACTCCATGGACTGTAGCCCACTAGGCTCCTCTGTCCATGGGATTCTCCAGGCAAGAATACTGGGGTAGGTTGCCATTTCCTTCTCCAATTATCTTTAGATTTGACTATAGAGAGAGACCCCAGCTCCACCAAACCATTGCTGCTTACAAAGATGATCATTCAATAAAAAGAATGACAGTGATGTTTGGTTTGCCAAGGAAACTCTATAAAATGGAGAATCAGTTTATAGTGAAAAGGTGATTAAGAAAGCAGATTTCTTCAAAACACATCATAACAGAAAT
Organism: Budorcas taxicolor; assembly: GCF_023091745.1. Taxonomy (NCBI): domain Eukaryota; kingdom Metazoa; phylum Chordata; class Mammalia; order Artiodactyla; family Bovidae; genus Budorcas; species Budorcas taxicolor. Next base: position 18,640,765 of record NC_068917.1, on the reverse strand, counting down.
AGTGGCTTAAGGAGCTTTTTCTGTTTGCTTGTGTTTTTCCTTAGTAATGACAACAGAGTCAGCAAAAAATTAAATTATATTTTATCCTACCATTTTGACAGGGTAATATTGCATTCAAGACAGGTTATCATTTACATAGTCTCATTGCTATATATTTATATCAATGAATCCACAACATTGAGTGAAGATACAGTACTATCTTTCCTTGAAACTAAAGAAAGCAATGTGTTTGTGATATTGAGACTGTCACAAGCATTATTATAATAAACATTAGCAGCCACCATCTCCTCAGTCACGTGGATGCCAATGAATCATGAGAAAATCATTTAGGAGGAAAGCCAGTCTGAATTACAAAATAGAGTCAGGCAAATAGTGTTCCTTGAGAAACAAAATGATCCCATTAAGAATATACAGTAGGTCAAAGTGGGCTACAAAACAAGGATCTGTCTGTTGGAGTTCTCCAGGGAAGGTTTAATGACCTAAATAATAACAACCAATAATTAGCATACTAGCCATTTGTGGATAAATATACTTTTGAATGGGAAATAGATGGGGAAACAGTGGAAACAGTGTCGGACTTTATTTTTGGGGGCTCCAAAATCACTGCAGATGGTGACTGCAGCCATGAAATTAAAAGACACTTACTCCTTGGAAGAAAAGTTATGACCAACCTAGATAGCATATTCAAAAACAGAGACATTACTTTGCCAACAAAGGTCCATTTAGTCAAGGCTATGGTTTTTCCAGTGGTCATGTATGGATGCGAGAGTTGGACTGTGAAGAAAGCTGAGCACTGAAGAATTGATGCTTTTGAACTGTGGTGTTGGAAAAGACTCTTGAGAGTCCTTGGACTGCAAGGAGATCCAACCAGTCCATTCTAAAGGAGATCAGCCCTGGGTGTTCTTTGGAAGGAATGATGCTGAAGCTGAAACTCCAGTACTTTGGCCACCTCATGCAGAGAGTTGACTTATTGGAAAAGACTCTGATGCTGGGAGGGATTGGGGGCAGGAGAAGGGGACGACAGAGGATGAGATGGCTGGATGGCATCACCAACTTGATGGACGTGAGTTTCAGTGAACTTTGGGAGATGGTGATGGATGGGGAGGCCTGGTGTGCTGCGATTCATGGGGTTGCAAAGAGTTGGACACAACTGAGCGACTGAACTGAACTGATGCTTTTGAAGTGCTTAAGAGCTCTAGAGCAGTCTGTTCACTTAACTAGTCTAAAGATCCCCTCCCAAAGTCTTGTTTGTATCACTAATTTATACTCTGCATGGAAAAAAGGAAGCATTTCATATATAAAGATAACATGACTTTAGGTCACACATTTCAGAGTGGATCCTAAATAAAGGAAATAGGAAAATTTAAAATAATAAAAAATAAATAAATAAAGGTGAATAATTTGAGTTCCAAAGTAGAACATGGCTGTTCTCTGCAAAGGGATCCCCCAGAGACTGTTGAGCTCTGCGGAAAAGGAAAACACATGCAGTATTCTCATGACACACCCAGCAGGGCATTTTTGAGTACGTTTTATTTACTCTTGCAAAGCAGCACCTTAAGCAGGGGGGCATACATTTTCATATTTTCTCCTACTGCACTGAACCGTATGCTTTGTAACTTGCAGTTTCAGAGAGCTGGAAGAGTGGAAAGCCAAGATTCATCGTACAGTCTTTTTTGTGACAGCAACATGGTGTCAAAAGACTTCCAAAGAGACATCACCAAGCGTGCGCTACATGATCAAACTCCTCATATTTAAGCTTACTCCCAGAAGAAACAGAGATTCCTCCACACAATAAGTGGACAGGTGCCCACAAATCCTGAGATCCTAAAAATTCTGGCTGAGTTGAGTTATTTCTGTGGTCTCCTGTTGAAAACTATGTTGATTCACATTCAACAGTAGGATGATGAGGACTGGAGGTGGGGGAGCACCTCGGGGTGAATAGGGCTTGATGTGTTTGCTCTCCAATCAGTGTCACTCAATCAGTGTGCACGACAATTATCATCATATTATGGTGCTTGCTTTCTTCTTTTTTGGTACTGCATAATCTGGTACTTTATCATACCACCTCATGTTCTTTAGCGGCTTCATGTGGCATTTGTTGATTTGGAAGTCACTTCTCAAAAGAACTGAGATAACTCCAGCTGAGAAGAGGAAATATCTGTGAAAGACCCCAGTACTCACTCAGAGCTCCTCATTCTAATTTTACACCAAACTCTATCAAGCTTGCTTTGTCTGTCCACAGCAGGTTGACACATGAAAATGAAGCTTTTAGTCACTCAGTCGTGTCTGACTCTTTGCAACCCTATGGACTGTAGCCCACCAGGCTCCTCTGTCCATGGGATTTTCCAGACAAGAAAACTGGAGTGGGTAGCCATTCCCTTCTCCAGAGGATCTTCTCAACCCAGGAATCAAACCAAGGTGTCCCGCATTGCAGGCAGATTGTTTACTATCTGAGCTAACAGGGAAGCTTCCCGTACTAGGTTAGAAGCAGCAAAATGGAAAAGCCTAGAACGGGTTTCATAAGGCAAGTGGAAAAGGCAGTTAATGGAGTAGGAAGAGACAAATTAGCTATACAATTTATGTAGAAGAACTTTATAGGCAAACGTTTTTCTCAGGTTGCAATCTTAAGACACACATTCTAAAGTAAGGATTAAAGTGCAAGAAATTCATGAAGAAAAGAGCAAGGAGAAGGGGAAGCAAATCAGAAAGTGTAAAAAACCAAGCAAATGTGTAATTTCACATAAAATCTCAGCCTTAGCTTTATTCCATATGAAGGTACATAGAATATACTGCACCTCAGAGATTGTCCTATTGCAAAGCCAAAAGCATTGTTTTTCTTGTTGCTGTTCCTTTATTGATTATTTACTGGTTGAGGGCCATGAAGGTTGGGCGACAGAAGGGGAAATATTCTGTTTTCCAATAGATGGCACAGGAAGCAGGAGGCTGGGCTCACAGTGCCAGTAAAAGGGGGTCCGGTTAGGCCATCTATTACATCCACCTCCCCATGCCTGAGATTAAAAGGTGCTTGCTCTTTGGAAGACAAGCGATAACAAACCTAGACAGCACATTAAAAAGCAGAGACATCACTTGACCAACAAAAGTCCTTGTAGTCAAAGCTATGGTTTTTCCAGTAGTCATATATGGATGTGAGAGTAGGACCATAAAGAAGGCTGAGTGCCAGAGAACCAATGGATGCTTTTGAAACTGTGGCGCTGGAGAAGACTCTTGAGAGTGCCCTGGATAGCAAGGAGATCAAACCAGTCATTCCTAAAGGAAATCAATCCTGAATATCCACTGATGCTGAAGCTGAAGCACCAATATTTTGGATACCTGATCGAACAGCCAACTCCTTGGAAAAGACCTGATGCTGGGAAAGATTGAGGGTAGGAGGAGAAGGGGGTGACAGAAGATAAGATGGTTGCGTGGCTTCACCAACTCAATGGACATGAGTTAGAACAAACTGGGAAATAATGAATGGCAGGGAAGCCCAGCATGCTGCAGTCCACGGGGTTACAAAGAGTTGGACATGACTGAGTGACTGAGCAACAACTGCCACACACCTGAGGTGTTTAATGTCTCTACTAATCACTGGGTCAATAATTTTTGCTTGCTGCTGCTGCTGCTAAGTTGCGTCAGTTGTGTCTGACTCTGTGCGAACCCATGGATGGAAGCCCATCAGGCTCCTCTGTCCCTGGGATTCTCCAGGTCAAGAACACTGGATTGGATTGCTGTTTCCTTCTCCAATGCATGAAAGTGAAAAGTGAAAGTGAAGTCACTCAGTCGTGTCTGACTCTTCACGACTCCATGGACTGTAGCCTATCAGGCTCCTCCGTCCATGGGATTTCCCAGGCAAGAGTACTGGAATGGGGTGCCATTGCCTTCTCCGAATTTTTGCTTATTCAATATCAAAAACAGAGATCTATGATTGCAGCCATGAAATTAAAAGACGCTTGATCATTAGAATTAAAGTTATGACCAACCTAGATAGAATATTCAAAAGCAGAGACATTACTTTGCCAACAAAGGTCCGTCTAGTCAAGGCTATGGTTTTTCCAGTCGTCATGTATGGATGTGAGAGTTGGACTGTGAAGAAAGCTGAGTGCTGAAGAACTGATGCTATTGAACTGTTGTGCTGGAGAAGACTCTTGAGAGTCCCTTGGACTGCAAAGAGATCCAACCAGTCCATCCTAAAGGAGATAAGTCCTGGGATTTCTTTGGAGGGAATGATGCTGAAGCTGAAACTCCAGTACTTTGGCCACCTCATGTGAAGAGTTGACTCATTGGAAAAGACTCTGATGCTGGGAGGGACTGGGGGCAGGAGGAGAAGGGGATGACAGGATGAGATGGCTGGATGGCATCAGTGACTCGATGGACTTGAGTCTGAGTGAACTCTGGGAATTGGTGATGGATGGGGAGGCCTGGTGTGCTGTGATTCATGGGGTTGCAAAGAGTCGGACATGACTGAGTGACTGAACTGAACTGAACTGAACTGATGTGCAATAAAATCATTTAGGTTCACAATGAGGAGCCTGAGTTAATTTAACTCAATAAATGCTCACCCCCTACTTTTGGGGTCAAAATAACAAAGTGAGTACAGTAGAAAGACCACAGAATTTAGGAATTATAGGTTTTTAAGTCCTTCTCTACTACCACTGGATATCTAAATGATCTTGGTGTCTGTTCTTAGTTTACCTTATTGATACGAACGGCTTGTCTATACCCCAAGTGAAGTCGCTCAGTCGTGTTCGACTCTTTGTGACCCCATGGACTGTAGCCAATCAGGCTCCTCCATTCATGGGATTTTCCTGGCAAGAGTGCTGGAGTGGATTGCCATTTCCTTCTCCCGGGGATCTTCCTGACTCAGGAATCAAACCCGGGTCTCCCGCATTGCAGGCAGACGCTTTACCATCTGAGCCACCAGGGAAGCCTTCTTTATATCCCAAAACATCCCTCAAACAAAACAAAACAAAACAAAATACTAGAGTGTCAAAAATGAAAAACTGAAAAATTTAGAGTCTGACTATCATAAAATGGTAAATAAATATAAACTAAAAACAAAAACATAAATAGCTTCAGCCAATATTACATTTGGCTATTATTGAAAAAGAACCTGATGTGGTAAAGGGTCATTTACCAAGATCTTAATGTATTTTCCGACAAGCTATGATATGTTTTCCTTAAATTTCTGAGATTATACACACACATTCATATACATATATACTTTTTAAATACATATATATATTATATATTTTAAAAAATATATATCAGGTTGCAGACTTATAATGTAGTCATCTTTTTTATAACAGTTTAACTATGTATACAATTAAAGTGAATGAGTGGTCTTTCAATTGTCTATATATTTAAAATATGTTAATACTTAGAGGTTGGAGAAGGCAATGGCACCCCACTCCAGTACTCTTGCCTGGAAAATCCCATGGGCAGAGGAGCCTGGTAGGCTGCAGTCCATGGGGTAGCTAAGAGTAGGACATGACTGAACGACTTCACTTTCACCTTTCATCTTCATCCATTGGAGAAGGAAATGGCAACCCAGTCCAGTGTTCTTGCCTGGAGAATCCCAGGGACAGGGGGAGCCTGGTGGGCTTCCGTCTATGGGGTCGCGCAGAATCGGACACGACTGAAGCGACTTAGCAGCAGCAGCAGCAATACTTAGAGGTAATAATTTGCCAGTGAAGAGTAAATAAACACAGTTAAGGCATACTTTATAAAGGTTTTAGTTATAGGGTTTTTTTTTTTTTTCATTTAAAAATTTGGGGTTTCTAGGGAGTTGGTAGGGAAAAGTCTCCTTATCTAACGTATTTGTCAGTATTTTCAGAAAGTCATATTTAGATTTTTGAAGGCAATCCTGTATCAGTATACAGAGGGTTGAAATGACAATTTTAAAACAACAAACCCTAATCCCTAATGACTGTACATCTGTGTCAGAAAACAGTCACATCATCTGGAATGATTAAAAGGTTTGTTGATCAGAGCTCTATAGCTGAAAGCCAAGTACAGCAAAGTATGATCCGGTTTTCTGCTTCACAAATGCAAATAAAGACTGGCACACAGACCAGAGAAAACAGTTGCTCTTACGAAATCTAAGTCTGTACAATTTTGGTTGAAGAAAATGTCCCGAAGCAATAATTCTCTTGAAAACAAAGATAGTAAAATTTTCAGGCTCACACTGTTAAGCTAAAGTTTCCACTTGTATAAATATAGGCTTAAAATGAAAATACAGGATGCCACGTTTTACGTAAACTGGAAAAAGACTTTAAATACCATTATTCTCATACCATGTACCATTATGACATCAAGTTCATAATGAAAATCCACATGAAATTAAAGTCTACATTTAAAAAAATGATGACTACATTTTAAGTAACGATTCAATAACAATAACAATAATGTAAAGTTGTTTATATACTTATAAATATTCTCCAGAAAGTAATACTGTCTCTTTCTTTGTCTCCATAGCATGTAGTCCTACTGGCTGGCCCACAATTGGCATTCAGTCAGTTTATTTAGTTGAAAGATTGTTGTTTGAATGGATAAAGAAATATGCAAACATGAAACATTTGTCCAAAGATAATTCTAGGAATAATAGAGACCTCTGCCCTTACCTCTATAGAATACTAGAAGTTGCAACCACATTGATATGAAGACTCCACTGGACCAAGGGGGAAATATATTTTAGCATGGTAATTATTTTTTAAAGATAGAATTCATATTGTCATAGATGCCTAATTATAAATTTTGCATTCTCTTCTACAACTGTCTCTTTTGGGAGAAATAAAAAAAGCAGAACACACTAAAGATGGAATTCTGATGGCACAAGACTGATTTCACTAAACCCGGACTTTTTCTTGCTGCAGACATGCCAACGATTTTGGATCAGACTCAGACAACACAGGACAGTGTAATTTAAATTTGTCATTTGGCACAGCTTCTGGTATTTTTGATGTATCCCAGCAATGTACACGTCAAAACTGAAAACTCCTTGTTGTCTATATTCTACTGAAATGTTGTCTATAACAGAGACTTCTTGCTTATAATCACCTGCACCTACTAATGCCCTGGATTTGAATTGTTTCTTTTTTCCATTTTTTTCTACCTCTTCCTTTTACTCTCTTTGATCCTCGCCCCCCACCCCTAAATTTCATCCTGTGAGTTTTCATCCAAGATTTACATTTCTGGCTATTAAGCCATGCAAGCTCTGTGTGATGCTTTCCAATATGACTTTCCATATGCAACTAACTGAATTCCAAGTGGCATGATAGGCTGCTTAACAAAGCGACGATCAAACTCATTCAGGTCACTGCAAACCTCAACTGTTCCAAACAGATGCTTAAGCACGACAATGTTAGTTGAGAGTAGGGAATGGAATTTATGTGTCAGAGGTACTGAAAGATAAAGTACCCAGGTAATCCTGAGATTCAAAAGCCCCTTCTAAATTAACTGTGCCCCAATGACTGTGTTTCTTATGAGTTAAGGAAATCTACTCTTTGTTCTTCATAGGAGTTCCTGATCAATTTGGATTATCTTTCAGGGAGATGAATCTCCTGAAGAAGGTTAAAATGACATTTTATTTTAAATTAAGATTAGAAACAATGACATTTTATACTCCTAATCATGCATTTTTCAATAGATAATTATAAAGGACACCATGGTTTTAACATTTAACTTATTTTCAGAAGACTAAAAAGGGTAGGAAGCATTTTTATTTAACAATGGTAGCACTTAGAGGCAAATAATTTTATCTGAAATCTAGTATCATTGACTGCTGTACCTTTGCTATAAAATTAATCTGCAGTGAGAATTTATGAAGAAATATTTCTTCAAAGCAAGCATCTCTGAAATCCTTGCATGCATCGAGTCTGATAATAGCATGTATATATGTAATTCACAGTTCCAATGAACCAGCAGTACATGTATACACAAAGAGAAACAATATGCAAATATGAGAGAAAGTTTTCATTTATCAGTTATAAGTCATCTCAGCTATCACTTGAACACTTGACATGTGTCGGCATGAAAGTGAACGTGTTAGCTGCTCAGTTGTACCTGACTCTTAGAGACCCTACGGGCTACTCTTGTAGCCCCACCAGGCTCCTCTGTCCATGAAATTCTGCAGCAAAGAATACTGCAGTGGGTTGCCATTGCCTTCTCCAGGAGATCTTTCTGACTCAGGGATTGAACGGCATCTTCTGTATCTTCTGCCTTGGCAGGCAGATTTTTTACCACTGAGTTTCCTGGGAAGCCCTGTATAATGCCTCCTCACTTAGAATGTAACCAGAAATGCCTCTATCAGTGTTGCTCTGGGTGGACAAATTACAGCTTGTGGCCATATCCAACCCACTGTATCTTTTTATAAATGATTTTTACCTAACACAGTCATGTATGTGCATTTAGATACCATTGAGTAGTTGTTCCAGAGACCTACGACCCTCACATCTCAAACATTTACTTGTTGCTATTTAGTTGCTAAGTCATGTCTCTTTGTGACTCCATGTTGCAGCATGCCAGGCTTCCCTCTCCTCCAATATCTCTATCAGAGTTTGCTCAAACTCATGTTCACCGAGTTGATGATAACATCTAACCATCTCACCCTCTTCTCCTCCTGCCTTCAATCTTCCCCAGCATCAGGGTCTTTTCCTATGATTCAGCTCATCACATCAGGTGGCCAAAGTGCTGGAACTCCAATTTAAGCATCAGTTCTCCCAATGAATATTTAGGGTTGATTTCCTTTAGGATTGTATGGTTAGATCTTCTTGCTGTCCTAGGGACCCTCAAGAGTCTTCTCCACCACAGTTCAGAAGCATCAGTTCTTCAGCTCTCAGCCTTCTTTATGGTCCAACTCTCATCCATACATGACTACTGGAACAAAACATAGTTCCAGTAGTTCCATGGTTGCACAGTTCCAAAGTTTTGACTATACAGACCTTTGTTGGAAAAGTGATGTTTTTGCTTTTTAATATGCTGTCTAGGTTTTTCATAGCTTTCCTTCCAAGTGACAAAAATATTAAAGAATATTTCTATAAGGCCTTTTATGGAAAACACTTGCCAGTCCAGAAGTAAGTAATGCTACCACTGAGAGTTGATCCCTTCCTTGGGTAACTTATATCTTAGGGAACAAACATACTAGAATAACATTATAATCTGATGAAATGACAAAGCCTTTTAAAACAATCTGAAACTCTAATTTGTTTCATATTGTGTTTCATGGGTTCTTACATCTTAATAATCACTTCTAGAATAAGAACCCTCAAATTCTTACAAGGCTTTGATATTATCTCTCTGTTAAGATATTGGGGCTGAGAAGAAATTTTGATATGTCCTCTATCCTGTCACCAGTTTAGGATTAGAGAGTTTAGGATTTCGAGACTTACAAACAGCACATCCAAAATAGCTGCTGTAATACTTCCAAGGACAGAAAAGTCACTGTGGAGAAAATGAAGGATGCTTACGTTTTGGGGAGTGAGCTTTTTAAAGCCACTTTACTATAGAAGAAAGGGTAAAGAAATCAATAGAGATATAATATCATTATTAATGGGACCTGTCAATACAAGGCTATTTGCGTGTTTTATTTTATTTTATTGTAACAACTGGGTTATTTGAAGGGCATAAGTGAGGGAAATTCTCATTTAAGCACATTTGTTTATATTGATATAATCAATTGACCTCAATTTTCCTAGATGTGGCAGACAAGGTAAACTTTGTTATTCTTAAACAAGGAATACTCTGCATCAAGGTTAGCAGGAAAAGGTAAAGCTACATTTTATCCGTATTGATGCTTCTACAGCTAGCTATCATCAGTGTTTCAAATATCATCTTTATAGTGAACACCACTGTGATAAGTGCTATGTATTCACTTATGTAAAACTGAACCATAAAACAGAGAAACAAGATAGGAGGATTATAGGAATTTTCAAAGAGTTTTATAAAATTGAGCAATGAACTATTTTGTCCTGAGAAGGGTTTTTACAAACAAAATATGAATTGGAGTTTTTCAGTAAACATATTTACACTACATTATTAGGGGCTAGTTATTTTGCTCAAAGGAGAACTGGAACACATTTAGGGGAAATCAATTTTAAAATCCAGTGAAGGCATTGAAATAGTTGAAGGAAGCAGCTGTTTGGATAAACAAAAATACATTTTTAAATTCTGAGATTCTAAGGAAATATATTATTAAATAATGGTTGTCAAAGTTGGCACAAAAAAAGGAACCATTTGTGTGCAAAGAAAAAAGCTTCAACTTTTATCTAAAAGATAATAACATGATTAAGCTTTACTAGTAATGAAACATGTATTGAAACTGACACTTTGCTTCATTCCTGCTGCTGCTGCTAAGTCGCTTCAGTCATGTCCGACTCTGTGCGACCCCATAGACAGCAGCCCACCAGGCTCCCCCGTCCCTGGGGTTTTCCAGGTAAAAATACTGGAGTGGGTTGCCATTTCCTTCTCCAATGCATGCATGCATACTAGGTTGCTTCAGTCCTGTCTGACTCTGTGCAATCCCATAGACAGCCGCCCACCACGCTCCTCAGTCCATGGGGTTTTCCAGGTAAAAATACTGGAGTGGATTGCCATTTCCTTCTCCAATGCATGCATGCATACTAAGTTGCTTCAGTCCTGTCCGACTCTGTGCAACCCCATGGACAGCAGCCCACCAGGCTCCTCTGTCCATGGGATTCTCCAGGCAAGAACACTGGAGTGGGTTGCCATTTCCTTCTCCTACCAGTCACTTACAAGACGAGGTGATCATGAAGAAAATGTGAGAGCCGCACAGTGTGGAGATGTGACCAGTGGTATCCTCATGCATGCATTCACCTTATTAAACTTCAATAGGTTGGAGCTTATATGTAATACATAACTGTATTTGTTTTCTTACTCTGAGTATTTACAGGGCCACAGTGTAAATACTATTAGTCTTTTTAAATTGTCATCATTCTCTTGGGCTCTAGACAAACTTTCTTCATACAATCAGAAAGATGCCCATTGGTCAATCAATCTTACACCTTACAGATATCAATTCTAAAGAAAATGAAATCAACAAGTTCTAACAGTCCAAGTATCAAGTCTAATTCAGTACAGCTCAGTCACTCAGTCATGTCTGACTCTTTGCGACCCCATGGACTACAGCATACCAGGCCTGCCTGTCCATCACCAATTCCCAGAGTTTACTCGAACTCATGTCCATCAACTAGTTGATGCCATTCAACCATCTCATCCTCTGTCGTCCCCTTCTCCCCCGGCCTTCAATCTTTCCCAGCATCAGGGTCTTTTCAAATAAGTGAGTTCTTTGTATCAGGTGGCCAAAATATTGGAGTTTCAGCCTCAGCATCAGTCCTTCCAATGAATATTCAGGACTGATTTCCTTTAGGATTGACTGGTTGGATCTCCTTGCAGTCCAAGGGACTCTCAAGAGTCTTCTCCAACACCACAGTTCAAAAGCATCAATTCTCTGGCGCTCTACTTTCTTTATATTCCAACTCTCACATCGGTACATGACTGCTGGAAAAACCATACCTTTGACTAGACAGAACCTTGTTAGCAAAGTAATGTCTCTGCTTTTTAATATGCTGTCTAGGTTGGTCATAGCTTTTCTTCCAAGGAGCAAGTGTCTTTTACTTTCATTACTTTCTCCAGTCACTTTGGAGCCCAAGAAAATAAAGTCTGTCACTGTTTTCATTGTTTCCCCATCTATTTGCCATGAAGTGATGGGACCAGATGCAATTATCTTAGTTTTCTGAATTCTGAGTTTTAAGCCAGCTTTTTCACTCTCTTCTTTCACTTTCATCAAGAGGCTCTTTAGTTCTTCACTTTCTTCCATAAGGGTGAAATCATCTGCATACCTTAGGTTATTGATATTTCTCCCAGAAATCTTGATTGCAGATTCTGCTTCATTCAGCCCGGCATCTTTCATGATGTACTCTGCATATAAGTTAAATAAGCAAGGTGACAATATACAGCCTTGAGTACTCCTTCCCCGATTTGGAACTCGTCTGTTGTTTCATGTCCAGTTCTAACTGTTTTTTCTTGACCTGCACACAGATTTCTCAGGAAGCAGGCAAGGTGGTTTGATATTCCCATCTCTTTAAGAATTCTCCAGTTTGTTTGATCCACATAGTCAAAGGCTTTGGCATAGTCAATAAAGCAGAAGTAAATGTTTTTCTGGGACTCTCTTGCTTTTTCAATGATCCAACAGATGTTGGCAATTTGATCTCTGCTTCCTCCACCTTTTCTAAATTCCTCATAGCTTAGTTGGTAAAGAATCTGCCTGCAACGCAGGAGACCCCGGTTCGATTCCTGGGTTGGGAAGATCCGCTGGAAAAGGGATAGGCTACCCACTCCAGTATTCTTGGGCTTCCCTTGTGGCTCATCTCATAAAGAATTCGCCTGCAATGCGGGAGACCCGGGTTCGATCCCTGGGTTGGGAAGATTCCCTGGAGAAGGGAAAGTCTACCCACTCCAGTATTCTGGCCTGGAGAATTCCATGGACTGCATAGTCCATGGGGTCGCAAAGAGTCAGACAGGACTGAGCGACTGTCACTTCTACCTTCACTTTCCTCTGCCTTTTCTAAATCCAGCTTGAAAATCTGGAAGTTCAGGGTTCATGTACTATTGAAATCTGGCCTGGAGAATTTTGGGTGTTACTTTGCTAGCATGTAAGATGAGCGGAATTGTGCAATAGCTTGAATGTTCTTTGGCATTGCCTTTCTTTGGGATTGGAATGAAAACTAACCTTTTCCAGTCCTGTGGCCACTGCTGAGTTTTCCAAATTTGCTGACATATTGAGTACAGCACGTTCACAGCATCATCTTTTAGGATTTGAAATACCTCAACTGGAATTCCATCCCCTCCACTAGCTTTGTTCATAGTGTTGCTTCCGAGGGCCTACTTGACTTCACATTCCAGGATGTCTGGCTCTAGTTGAGTGATCACACCATTGTGATTATCTGGATCATGAAGATCTTTTTTGTACAGTTCTTCTCTGTATTCTTGCCACCTCTTCTTAGTATCTTCTGCTTCTGTTAGTTCCATACCATTTCTGTCCTTTATTGTGCTCATCTTTGCATGAAATGTTCCCTTGGTTATCTCTAATTTTCTCAAAGAGATCTCTAGTCTTTCCCATTCTATTAGTTTCCTCTATTTCTTTGCACTGATCCATGAGAAAGGCTTAGCAATAAAGATATAGCACTATCTTTCAGCTAGTCTCATTGGTTCTGTGGATTGATTGGGGATATTTCAACACAGGAACTATTTTCATGAAATTCTTTTTTTAAGATGATTTATTTAGAATACACTGACACAGATTTTCCTACAAGGTTCTTATAGGAAATCAAATCTAATGGAAGGAATTTATTGACTTTAATTTGGTTCAAATAACTGGTGCTGCCAATGAATCTCAAAATGTGTGAAAATAAAATATCCCAGCAGTATTTCAGTGTCTATGTCAAAAACCATGATGTAAAAAATAGAAGAAATCCAAAAGAAAAAATTTTGCATGTATTTATCCAGTAAATAATCTAAGTTGCATACACACAAAATTAGGAATTTGGGAATGGGGATTTATATACACAAACTACTGGAGTAATACTGTTTTCACTAACTACACCCTTACACCGAGGAAACCAGAACTGAAAGAGACACATGTACCCCAATGTTCATCGCAGCACTGTTTATAATAGCCAGGACATGGAAACAACCTAGATGTCCATCAGCAGATGAATGGATAAGAAAGCTGTGGTACATATACACAATGGAGTATTACTCAGCCATTAAAAAGAATTCATTTGATTCAGTTCTGATAAGATGGATGAAACTGGAGCCGATTATACAGACTGAAGTAAGCCAGAAAGAAAAACACCAATACAGTATACTAACACATATATATGGAATTTAGAAAGATGGCAATGACGACCCTGTATGCAAGACAGGAAAAAAGACGCAGCTGTGTATAACGGACTTTTGGACTCAGAGGGAGAGGGAGAGGGTGGGATGATACGGGAGAATGGCATTCTATCATGTATACTATCATGTAAGAATTGAATCGCCAGTCTATGTCTGACGCAGGATACAGCATGCTTGGGGCTGGTGCATGGGGATGACCCACAGAGATGTTATGGGGAGGGAGGTGGGAGGGGGGTTCATGTTTGGGAACACATGTAAGAATTAAAGATTTTAAAATTAAAAAAATAAAAAACTTAAAAAAAAATAAAAAAAAATAAAGAAAGAAATAAAGATATAGCACTATCTTTCAGCTATTCTCATGAGTCCTGTGGACTGCTTGGGGATATTTTAATACAGGAACTGTTTTCGTGAAATTCTTTTTTAAAGATGATTTATGTAGAATACACTGATACACATTTTCCTGTAAGGTTCTTTCTAACTATGAATCCGTCAATGATTAACATTCCAGGACTCTCATGTCTGTCCTCTCCACTGTCTCCCATACTCCTGGTGATGTTTTAAAGACTTAGTGTTCCAGACTAGTTGCATTTCTAAGATCATTCTTAAAACGTATAGTAAGGCAACACTTTCCAGGTTAAAATTTTAAACTAGTACATACAAATCATGTTCTGTCTTTCTAAAATCCCCTGGAGAGTCTTTAATGCATGCATTTACACAGGTATTATATGAGTTTACTGCAGAAGATTCCGCTTTTGAAAATATATGAATTGAGAATCAGGTTTGTTGAAATTTAATAGTTTCTTTTTGTTAAACTTCTTCCTATACATGAAAAGCATGAAGAGCGTACATTCTATCAGTTCTTATCTCAAGGAAATAATCTTTTCTTTCCTTTTCTTATTTTATTATTATTGTATGACATGATAATGGTAATCATTTCACAATATATTTTACTATGCATCCTAAGGTCTCTACCTTAAGCTTATTCAGTGATGGATGTCAACTATATCTCAATGAAACTGGAACCAAAAGATCTAGTATTATTGTGGGACAGGCCTTTCTAAAAATGAAACAACTATCAGCTTTGGTTGACATTCTCTAGTCTAAACCAAATTGCATCATTTTAATTGGCAAGAAGTATATTTCACAGATAGTTTTTCTTTGAAACCATGAATATAATCAATATTTCAGTTGAATCATTATTTTCTTTAAAAAACAGAAGAAGCTATAAAACTTAGGCAGGTATTTAGGCATATGCAGTTTATAAAGTATGATTACACATTCAATTAATTTAAAGTTTAATTCATAGGCACATCTGTTTGTTTAAAAGAGTGGGAAATGTATTTTTTCTTTCACATTTTCATTTTTGGGGGGCTGGGTGGTTGGATTTTATTAAAGTATTTGGTAAGGAATATATCATTAAAATAGCTATAGTTAGCTTTGATGCTATTTCAAAATTCAAGGCAATAACATATGTTTTCAAACCCAGAATATTATTTTTCACTTTTATGAAAGTTAAAACATGTAAAATAGCCATCCAGAGACAAATATAAAAATCCAGGTTGATTCAAGATGTATTTTGTACAGAACTGTAAAAAAATATATTAGGTGAAAATATTTTTAAAAATTAAAAGATAATGCTTATTTTAGGATCTATGGTTTGGAAAGTTCTTTAGAGGGAAATTCAAAATATAGAATTATAAAAGCCTGAGATATTTGGTAATAATATGATTGGGGGAAAATACAATTTAAACAATGTTCCAAGATGTGTGATAACTGGAGAAATTTTTAATTCAATAAATGTGCCAAATACTATGTAAAGAATTCATATGAACCAATAATACAAAGTAAACATCCTTAACATTTCTCAGTTGAAAAAAGTATATAGGTAGGCAATTCATGAAAGGAGCAATATAAATGTCCAATAAACATTTGAAAAGTTATCTAGCTCAACACTGAAAGATGATATATGGTTACATGAAAATAGCAAAATGTAGAACAATATATTACACAATGCACACTTCTTTGCTCAGTCATGTCCGACTCTGAGATCCATGGACTGTAGCCTGCCAGGCTCCTCTGTCCAGAGGGATTCTCCAGGCAAGAATACTAGAATGGGCTGCCAGGCCCTCCTCCAGTGGATCTTCCCGACCCAGGGATCAAACACAGGTCTCTCGTATTGAAGGTGGATTTTTACCATTTGAGCCACCAGGGAAGTCCATATTATACAGTAATGTTCATTAAATTATCTGAATAAATCAACCATTACTTTTACAATAATTTTTAGATTTTTTTTAAAGATCTGTACCAAAGTGTTAATAGTGGCTACCTCTGGGGAGGGAAAGACTGATGTTGAGAAGAAACTCTCAGTTATATTACATGATTTTCAAACAGCTTGAATTTTAAACAATACACATTTTTTACTTTTGAAATAAAAGAATATTTATATTTTTCATAAAATAATGGTACAATTCTACTGCTAGTTATAGTCACATGTGCTTTTAAAATATGAATAGGCAAGAACAAATGAAGTCATAAGTGAAGGCAGGAATATGGCTTTCTCAGGTTAGTATCTCAATGCTGAACTAGTTCCCTTTGTTTTGAGACACGGACAGAAACTTATTTCTGTTTCTCTAATGATCATAGGCACAAATAAAATTGCAGAAGATAGGTAGAGACAATAAAGCTGTATGTATAAACTCTAAAATGGGCTGATCAATTAATCATTTCCCCAAATCTTGAATAATGTTTACCCTTTTCCACAAATGGCAAATTTCTAACTTTTTAAAAACTATGTTATAGTATCATAATATAAGATGCTACATAAACATACATGCCCCAATTACACATCAAAATAGAGTAAATATGTGAGAAAAAATGTGCTAGTGAAACTATTTTAGGTATCTGCTATGATGCCAACTACAGAGCCGCCTAACATAACAGAAATAAATTCTAACACTATTAGGTGTGATCAAGTTTTCTTTGGAGGAAAATTCTATACCCTTCACTATCAAATAAATTACTAGATGAAGGTTAAAGTATCTTTAAAAAAGGAACTAGGCTATTTATTTTAAATGAGAGCTAAGGGACTACATGAAAATACCTAAGGTAGAGGCAACATTAAATTTTCCTTAAAATACCATCTATTGAGATATCCATATTCAAACTGACATCTATCTATCCATATTTATCTATGTCTATCTAAATACTATATATCATATGCTTATGCTGTGTGTGTGTGTGTGTTCAGCTGTAGTCAACTTTTTGCAACCTTATGGACCATAGCCCACCAGCCTCGTCTGTCTATGGGATTTCCCAGGCAAGAATACTGGAGTGGGTTGCCATTTCCTCTTCCAAGGGATCATCCCAACTCAGGAGTCAAATCCACGTCTCTTGCATTACAGGCAGATTCTTCACCACTGAGACACCAGGGAAGCCCCATATACATATATATTATATAATATTCTATATCTATCTCGCTATATAATTATTGTTCCTGAGCGCTATAATAAATTCCCACAAATTTAGTGGCTTAAACAAAGCAAATATATTATGCAGTTCTGTAGGTCAGAAGTCTGACACAGTTCTCACTGGGATAAAATTAAAGTGCAGTAGTACTGTATTTCTTTCTGGTAGTTCTAGCCTTTTGAGCTCCTAGAGGCCACCAACATTCCACATTGGCTTGTGGACCCTTTCCTCTTTGTTCAAAGCCAGCCATATCACAATTTCTTTGCCTCTTCTTCAATCCTCACATTTCCCTCTGATTCCAACCAGGAAAGCTATCTCAAGACACAGCCCATCTCTAGTGGGATGAGGGATTACTGAGTGGATGATTGATGGGAAGATAGGAAGGAATCGACCCACACAAAGGGGTAAGGCAGGGAGGGGTATAGAAGGCCAACTGTATAAAATCCACAGTACTGCCTAAGACAAGTGCTGTTTGTTAGTCAGAATGGGATAAAAATGATTACTTTGATAAAGTAATTTATTAAAATTAGGATCTGGATCCTTGTTCTATAAAGGGCCAAAATATTACTATATTTTAGGTTTTGTTGGCCAGATAGTCTCTGTCCCAACTTCACAACTGCTTTGTACTGCCAGTTAAACCTGCCTGTAGCCACAGACAATAGGTAAATGAAAGGGCAAGGTGGAGTTTCAATGGACACAGTGTGCACTTAATAAGTTTGAAAAGTACATCATGTCTACATGTCAGAATATTGTTATCTTTTTTCCTTGATTTACAAATATGAAATTCATTCTTAGCTCACGGGTTATTCAAAACAAGCAGTGAGCTAGTTTTGCCCTGTAGGTTATAGTTCACTGATGGCTGGACAAGATTACTTAAAATGAAGAGAAATGCTTTAGCCATCCATTATTTCAGATTTCTGAGGTATAGTCAAAGACGCTATATGATGTCTTGAAAGCGTGAATGCCTCAACAGTTATTATATCTTTAAAATATTGGATCAGAAGTTATCCTCTGGATGGAAACAAGTATATCAATAATGAAATCAGTTTTTATCACAGATTATAGAAATTAAAGCTAATATCTACGTTTTATTCGCAGAATAAATATGGGCTGCTGTCGTAAGTCTAAATGAAGAAGTCTTTCTTTAGTGAAAATTGTAGTTAACATCAAAGGTCAAAAGTCGCAAATCTACTGAAACTATTGTTGTTCAGTTGCTAAGTTGTGTCTGACCCCAAAAGGCATGCTGGGTTTCCGTGTCCTTCACCATCTCCCAGAGTTTGTTCAAACTCATGTCCATTGAGTCGGTGATGCCATCCAACCATCTCATCCTCTGTTCCCCTTCTCCTCTCATGCCCCCTTCTCCTCCTGCCCTCAATATTTCTCCTCCTTCCAAGGAGTCAGCTCTTTGCATCAGGTGGCCAAAGTATTGGAGCTTCAGCTTCAGCATCAGCCCTTCCAATAAATATTCAGAGTTGATTTCCTTTAGGATTGACAGGTTGGATCTCTTTGCAGTCCAAGGGACTCTCAAGAGTCTTTTCCAGCACCACAGTTTGAAAGCATCAATTGAAATGACTATGTTTTTTTAAACAAAATTTCCTTATTATAGAAAAACATAAACAAAAGATCTGCCTAAGATGCTTCTGAACAAGGAATGTATGTAAGAACTTTTCACCTTATTCCTATAACACCCCAATATTTGCCAAAGAGGTGGTCATGAGTGAATAAAAAGTACATGAATATCCATGAATTCAGATGTGCCCATTAAAGGTAACATCCAAAATGAAATGTGTAAGCTTTAAAGAGGAACCTAGATTCCATATGCAGGCAGAGACAAGTACCAGAGAATTGGAGCTATAGTTAATGTAAATTAATTTGTACCTCAACTCTCTTAGTGAAGTGAAGTCGCTCAGTCATGTCTGACTCTTTGCGACCCTGTGGACTGTAGCCCACCAGGCTCCTCTGTCCATGGGATTCTCCAGGCAAGAATACTGGAGTGGGTTGCCATTTCCTTCTCCAGGGGATCTTCCCGACCCAGGGATCGAACCCAGGTCTCCTGCATTGCAGGCAGACGCTTTACCCTCTGAGCTACCGGGGAAGCCCTAAGGCTAGTGGAAATCCGGATATGATAGAAATATACAGGGCAGAGTAAAGACTTGGCCATTGGGAGTGATTTACTTTCCATATTATGATGCTAATCTAAATAATTTGCTGGGCACATATTTTAATAGTGAGGCCAGGGCTTTAACTCAGTTGGAAGTCAACCCTTCCTTCACCTACAAAAATTACAGACTCAAAAGGTCTGAGCTGAGACTTTTCTGCCAGTCCAGTCTTTAAGACTCTGCACATTCAAAGCAGGAGGCACAGGTTTGATCTCTGGTTGGGGATCTAAGATCCCACATGCTGTAAAGTGCGGTCAAATAAATAACTAAAATGTACAGCTCAATGAATATTTTTTTTTAAGTACTGGGCTAACCTGCTTCCTATGTGGAAGGTTATAAAGGCTTCGAGCAGCTTCCAACCCTATAGGCTCTTCACAGAGTTCATTCAACACTGAATAAACATGACTTTAAGTGCTATCAACCAGAATCAATATTACTGATGCTAAAGCTAAAACTCCAGTACTTTGGCCACCTGATGCGAACAGCCAGCTCATTGGAAAAGATACCCATCTGAGAACATCCCAGTAATTAGATTTGGTTACTTTTTAAAACTTCCATGGCTATTTAATGTTATGTACACTGTGAACATTCACTTATATGATTAAAGATGATTTAAATGCTGCATCGCAGCCTCATGAAAAACCGTGGCTATAAAGGAGTAAACCAAGATTCCTTATCTCTATGTAAGTGAAATAAACAAATTTCAGTTTCATAATTCAAAGTGTCTGTTCATTATAGCTGAAAGAAAAAGGGCTAACGTAAGCTTTGTGAGGGTAGCAGCCTTAGTTTTCTTTATAATTATTTTATCCCCAGTGGCCTGCTCATGCCTGACACAAAGTATAATAGGTGCTCAATATTTTCTGAATGAACATAAACCATTGAATCCATAATATACAAAATTTTTTGTCAATTATTAACAAAATCCCATATAAAAAAGCCAAAGAATAGTAACAAGTGCTTAACAACAGACATACAGATGGCTAATAAAAAATTAAAAAATAAAACTACTAATGGCTCTGTGTTTTGCCCACAGGATTGGTATTCTTAAAACACTGAAAACTGCCAACTGTTGGTGAAGGTATAAAACACATTCTTATTATACAGAGTGAAGCAAGCCAGAAAGAAAAACACCAATACAGTATACTAAAGCACATATATGGAATTTAGAAAGATGGTAACGATAACCCTGTATGCGAGACAGCAAAAGAGACACAGATGTATAGAACAGTCTTTTGGACTCTGTGGGAGACGGAGAGGGTGGGATGATTTGGGAGAATGGCATTGAAACATGTATAATATCATATATGAAACGAATCGCCAACCAGGGTCAATGCATGATACTGGATGCTTGGGGCTGGTGCACTGGGATGACCCAGTGGGATGGTACAGGAAGGGAGGAGGGAGGGGGTTTCAGGATGGGGAACATGTGTGTACCTGTGGCGGATTTATGTTGATGTATGGCAAAACCAATACAATACTGTAAAGTAATTAACCTCCAATTAAAATAAATAAATTTATATTAAAAAACACATTATTTGGGAAATTATTGGAATATTAAATTGCTAAAACTTTACTGGAAGGCATTTTTACCGAGGCACCAAAATGTTAAACAAAACAAAACTTTGACTATTTCACTAACCAACCTGAATAGAACTTGGAAACATGTTGAATAGCAAAACAAAAAAAAAAAAAAATAAAGGAAGCAGAAAAGAACACAATATGGTATGACTCCATTATATAAAATTCAAAAACATATAAAAATAATGTATGGTGTTAGGAGTCATGCTGGAAGTTCTGTTTCAGGGTGAAGGGATTAATAATAAGGGCTATGAGAGGGATTCACATATTGTTGAAGCCTGGCTTAGAGAATTTTGAGCATTACTTTACTAGCGTGTGAGATGAGTGCAATCGTGCGGTAGTTTGAATGTTCTTTGGCATTGCCTTTCTTAGGGACTGGAATGAAAACTGACTTTTTCCAGTCCTGTGGCCACTGCTGAGTTTTCCAGATTTGCTGACATTTGCACCCAATAGAGTACAGCACGTTCACAGCATCATCTTTTAGGATTTGAAATAGCTCAACTGGAATTCCATCCCCTCCACTAGCTTTGCTCATAGTGATGCTTCCTAAGGCCCGCCTGACTTCACATTCCAGGATGTCTGGCTCTAGTTATTTGGGTCATGAAGTCATTTTTGTACAGTTCTTCTGTGTATTCTTGCCACCTCTTCTTGCCATATCTTCTGCTTCTGTTAGGTTCATACCATTTCTGTCCTTTACTGAGCACGTCTTTCCATGAAATGTTCCCTTGCTATCTCTGATTTTCTTGATGAGATCTCTAGTCTTTCCCTTCTATTGTTTTCCTCTATTTCTTTGCACTGATCACTGAGGAAGGCTTTCTTATCTCTCCTTGCTCTTCTTTGGAATTCTGCATTCTAATGGGTATATCTCCCCTTTTCTCCTTTGCTTTTCGCTTCTCTTCTTTTCACAGCTATTTGTAAGGCTGCCTCAGACAGCCACTTTGCTTTTTTGCATTTCTTTTTCTTGGGGATGGTCTTGATCTCTGTCTCCTGTACAATGTCATGAACCTCTGTCCATAGTTCATCAGGCACTCTATCAGATCTAGTCCCTTAAGACTATTTCTTACTTCCATTGTATAATCGTAAGGGATTTGATTTAGTGAAGAACTGATGCTTTTGAACTGTGGTGTTGGAGAAGACTCTTGAGAGTCCCTTGGACTGCAAGGAGATCCAACCAGCCCATCCTAAAGGAGATTGGTCCTGAGTGTTCATTGGAAGGACTGATGTTGAAGCTGATACTCCAATACTTTGGCCACCTGATATGAAGAGCTGACTCATTTGAAGAAACCCTGATGTTGGGAAAGACTGAAGGCAGGAGGAGAAGGAGATGACAGAGGATGAGATGGCTGGATGACATCTCACCAAATCAATGGAGAAGAGTTTGAGGAGACTCCAGGAGTTGGTGATGGACAGGGAGGCCTGGCGTGCTGTGGTTCATGGGGTTGCAAAGAGTCGGACATGACTGAGCGACTGAACTGAACCGAAATGATGAAAAGGATTAGTAGCTCAGTCATGCCTAACTCTTCGCAGCCCCATGGACTGTAGCCCGCCAGGCTCCTCTCTCCATGGGGTTGCTCCAAGTGAGAATACTGGAGAATATGGGCAAGAGGACAGGCTACAGTCCATGGGGTCACAAAGAGTCAGAAACAACTGAGCGATGAAGCACAGCACAGCACGTAAGTAGCACTTACTTGCTACTGGGTTGCAAGTAAGATCTTATTTCTTGATCAGGTTGTGCTCATACAGAGTATTCAACTTGTGAAAGCTGTATATTCATCTTTGTAGTTTTCTATGTGCATGTTATACATAAAAAATCTTTTTATTCAAAAACAAATGTTTCTTAAGATATATCCTCAACTGGTTAAAACAAACAGTGCACATAAAATTATAGTCTTGTAACCACCAAAATAGAATATGGTTTCTAAAAAGGGGATAATAAACAGAGGTTGTGTACTTGTGCCTGTGTGCATAAACACACATACATGAAACACATTCACAAGAGATTCCCACTCAATGTCAGTTCCCTTGAGCTCTATCTGACCCCCATCAGTGGTTATCAAAACAGACTGAAGTGATGTGTCTCAAGGTGACAGAAGATGGCTTTACAGAGACCCTTTGCGTCATCAGGCACCAGAAATGCCACATTGTATTATTGAAACTTCAAGGTATTCCTGCAAGTCAGAGCCATGGGTATGAACGCACAGAAATGAAGTCCCTCTGGCCATAAACACCCTTTGCACAAATAGAAATGTACCTCTCTGAATTGATTATTGTCCCTCCCTACATGAAAACAAGTAGAACTGCAAACACATACACCGCTTCTAGCTGTGTGGACACTGTCAATCATTTGGACTGGACAGTCTGACTGTCTGTCATCTAGTCCAAAAACACAAAATTAAACCAAGGATCTGCATACATAATTTTTTTTTTCCTGTTTAGTGGACTTTTTAGAGCTTAATTACCTGTCCTGAACTTCCTGTATTTTTAGTTTCCTTTTCAGAATCAGATCCAAAAGCCACTTTCACAACTTTAATGGAATGAAAACTAGGCCCATCTTAGTATATATTGATTATTTTTTCTAAAATCATGACAATTTTCCACTTAAGAGATACTTTCCCTTAATTATAGTGTGGTAACTTGATATCTATGAGCCTCCTATTTTCTGTTTTAATATTAAATTGGTCATGGCATGACTATTAAATGAAAAGTAAGTCCTTATAGTTATGAAAAATAGAATTACAGAGTTTCACTAATAGCATATTGTACCTTTTACTCTGTTAAAGATGGAAATCAGTGGTTAGTTTCAAATAATAGCATAAAAATACACAAAACTACGGGGCTTCTCTGATGACTCAGTGGTAAAGAATCCTGTAGTACAGGAGACCAGGGTTCAACCCCTGAGTCAGGAAGATCTCCTGGAGAAGGGAATGGTTACCCACTCCAATATTCTTGCCTGGAGAATTCCATGGACAGAGGAGCCTGGAGGGCTACAGTCCATGGTTCGCAAAGAGTTGGACACGACTGAGCAACTGACACTTTCAACACACATACAAAACTACAAAATGATAATGGAATATAAAAGTCCTGTTTACCAATCTTTTTAATTTTCTTCTTTTCCCACTAGCTTCTTCTAGAGCATATTTCTAACTAATTATTCCTGAAGTCATTTGTAATCCAGAAGCTACTCTTACATGTTCTTAACAATAAAGTTCCTCCCTCTATTTTGACCCTGAAAGAACAAACTCATCGCTGTTTTCATCTTTACATTTTAAAAAAATTTCCATAATTATAGCCTTACACAAAATTTTGATTTGAACAAGGATTGTAATAGGACAATTGTATCTCATAATATATGCTAAGGCTGGATAAAATGAGAAATCTACTCATCCTTTTTTAACGTTACACTTTTGTAATTACTTCTTGGATTTCATTTTTCACAGGATAAAAAAAAAAGGTGGTAAACATATTCATTTATGAAGATTTCTCTAATTGTGAAATAAAGATATCATTGAAGTTGAAGCCTTTACCAAGCAAAATGAAATGATCATTGAGTTAATAAAGCTTCCAAAACTGGGACTCTCAGGAGAGGGATGTTAGTGGCAATCTAGTAGGATAAATATTCAGACTTCAGTATCAGACAAAATAGGCTTTAAATCCTAGAGAAGTCACATGAGTGACTCTGGGAAAGTCAGTCATTTCCAAGCTTTCATGGCTGCAACATAACTCTTCTTCCCTCATTCCCAGTCTGATCCTCCTCTAGTTTTCCCCATATCAACAAACTATGTGTTGAGGTGGACCATCACCCATCCAGTAATCAAGTCAAAAACCTAAGAGGTATTCTTGATCTTTTTCTATCCCTCATCACACATTCAATCACTAGCATCTTCATATATGCCTTTCTGTCTCCAATTTCTACCACTATTTTTATTTTTTAACATGGGAATTTTTTTAAATTGGGGCTTCCTTGGTTGCTCAGCTGGTAAAGAATTCTCCTGGAATGAGGGAGACTTGGGTTCAATCTCTGGGTTGGAAAGATCCCTTGGAGAAGGGAAAGACTACCCACTCCAGTATTCTGGCCTGGAGAATTTTTTTAATTAGGGTTTAACATGATTAGAATGCCCTCCAAACTGTAAATAAGGATACATTATACATTTTAATCAATTAAATCTAGTATTGCCCAATGGATTGCAATTTATTATATATACTGTGTCCTCATAAATAATGCTTTTTACCATTATCATCCACACTCAAACCATCATCAACATATCGTTTGGATCACTGCAAGTACTTTTGAAGTTTCTCCATACAATTCATTCTATACACAGCATCCAGAGTTGTGTTTTTTTTTTTTTTAATTAAATCAAATCATTTACTCCTTTGCTTATAACCATCCAATGATTCTCCATCACAAGTCAAATATCCAAATCCTGTAACTAGGCTTACAAAGCTCTATATGATCTCATCCTACTTACATCATCTTCCTATAATATCCTTCTCCTTCCCTATGACAATCCGGCCTCCTGAGTTCTATCTATGATGCTCCTCCTCCTTTCTGTCCCTCAGTTTCAGCTTAAGGTGACCTATTCCTTCACCACTCCAAGGAAACACTGAGTGACTCAACATCAGACCACCCTATATCATTTTTTCTGTTTTCTCTCACTTCTGTACTTTTGTATCTGGCACATAAAATCTGTTCCTTCAATAGTGTTGAATGAATGAAAGAACTTAAGAAAAGTGACTCTTATTTTAAAGTGCAGATAATTCTACCTACCTGTTAGGACTGAAACAGAAATTAAATGGGACAACATATATACGATGTTTAGCACAATACTTGGAGCAAAATAAGACTTCATAAATGATAGCTATTGGCATTGTTTCTGTTTAGATAGAAATTACAATGAAGGACTTGGAGAGGACTTGCAGCTGAGTGATATTACCTCTCCTAACTGCGCTGCTACTGCTAAGTCGCTTCAGTCATGTTGACCCCATAGACGGCAGCCCACCAGGCTCCCCCGTCCCTAGGATTCTCCAGGCAAGAATACTGGAGTGGGTTGCCAAACTGTAAGAGACTGTAAATTAGGAGGCTCTGCATGCAGAAGCAAACTGAGAGTTTAAAAGATTAAGATTTATACTTGGTTGCTGATGAGACTTCGACAATTACTTCTATGCCCTGAGCCCCGACTTCCACATGTCACTTCTTCAAAAACCTGTTAGGCAGGATACACAAGACAGTGAACACAATTCACCTAGCACAATGTTTTGGAATGTGACTGATGTCCAATTAACAATACTTCCTCTCCATGTATGTCACTGAGAAATAGTCCTGGGAACAGCATTTAGACTTCTGTTTTGGAATAATATGTGTGCTTAGGCTAATTTTATTGTTGTTTATGCTTTCTTTTATTTCTTTATCCTGCCTCTGAATGTGCCAATGTGACTGTCTACCTGTCTACTAGGCTTTTTCTCATAGATATTTCTTACTGATGCTGTCTGTAAATATACAGTCTTTGTAAGCGGCAGAACTTAATTTGAAGAGACAAAGCCAAAATGAATAATCAAATAAATAATGATGACTTAAAGGGGAAAGCCAATCATGAATGACAAGAGAAACAGTCTTACTAGTAGTTTAGTTTCTTGAATCAAAAAATGCATACACTTATTATTTCCATACACTTGGAAAGGAAACCAGAAAATAGAACACTGCCTATAGAGCAAACTTGCATCATTCTGCGGTCCATTAAACTCACTCTAGAAACTTTAATATGTTTCTGCTTCAGAGGATTGTCCATGTACAACCACAATTCCAAAAGAGCAAATTGCTGGACTCAGCTGCAGCAGTGGTCTTTCCACTGAGAAAGAAGGGAGAGTTTTCAATAGCTCGACATGCAGCATTCTCCTAAGTAAGGTAAATGCTCTCTTTTGCATTGTTTTCTTCCAAGGTGATTCAAGTTGCAAGGTAGACTCAGTGATGGAAAACAGAGAAAAGTAAACTGTGTCATTTCTCTAAGTTTTAGTCAAAATGTGTTCATCAGAAGCAGAGTTAAAATAACAGTCCAAACAGTAATTTGAAAAAGCAGCCCATTTTCCCAACTACTCTGTTCAGCACCTGGTTCCATTATCTCCTTTCCTCTTTTCAATCTGAAGCATACTGATGCTTCAAATCTTCTTCAGCATATCATCACTCAGATCCTGCATACGACACAGGAATTTACATTGAAAATGACACACACACCACCACTGTGTCCCTGGAAAGGGCCTGAGGAGGCAGTTGAAGTTTGTAACATAGCATCAGTTACCTTTTAAGGCAGGGGCTAAAGTTTTCCTTTTCTTCCCCTCCTAACTTTATTGAGAAATAATTGAAAAATATAATCTATATGTTTTCAAGTATACAACATGATCATTTAATATACATACACACTGTGGGATGATTACCAGGATCAAGATAATTAACACATCCATTACCTCACATTTTTTGTGTCTATGGTGAAAGTGCTTAAGATCTTCTCTCCATAAGTTTCAATTAAAAATAAAATATTATCATAAAATGATATATAAATATATCGTTACCCAATTTTAAGCATATATAATATAATCATTATTACAATAAATTATACTAGAAGTTTATATAAATAGTATAGACACTCATATATGGATTCTTTTTACCCAATACATTTCTAGGATGCATCAATGTTACTAGTTTTGCTTTTTTTTTTTTTGTTGTTGTTGTTGTTGTTTGCATGGCATCCTTTCACTAAGCTAATCTCTGAGATTTATCAAAGTTGTTACATATTTAGTAGTCTGTTCTTTTTCGTTGCTGAGTAATATTCTATCATATTGTTATACTATAATTTATCTGTTGATGAAAGTCTTTTTAAATTATAAAGAAGATTGATTAAGAACATTCATGTACATATTTTTGCATGGACACATGTTTTCATTTTTCTTGTGTAAACACCAAGGAGGAAAATTCTATATGTGGACATTTAATTTTATAAAAAAAATACCAGCTGTCTTCAGATTGGTAACAACATTTGAGAATTCCACTTGTTCCACAACTGCCAACATGTGAACAAGTCTGTTATTGCCTAATGTCTAATGTCTGCAATCAAATGTTTCATATACTTTGTTCAGTTTTCTAGCTTTAATGTAGGGAAGGCAAGACTAGTTTTAGTTATATTGACATGACTAGAGTTGGGAGTTTCTAGTTATATTGCTACATATGTCTCGTTTTTCAAAATTGTCTGCCAGGTACATAAGATAATGCCAGAATTTAAAGTATATACAGAAAACTTTTAGTCATTCTACATGTTGACCCAAATTGCAAATGATACTAAAAGCTGACTTGAAGGAAAAGTGTTGCACATTTTATCTCTACTGTTGTTGTTAGGCATTAAAATCTGACCTTGGAAAGATAAGTTTTAAAATTTTACACATGCTTTAAAAAAGAGCTTTTTATACATACTTACGAGTGTGGTTTAAACCATTACTGTCTGCTTTCTGTTCCTATCTCAATAATTCCATTTTTCATGGCTGCAATGCTAGTTTTTGTTTGTAGAGTTATGAAAAATGCAGGCTGGGCACCCAAGCAGAAAAAGAATGTTGTGCTCGAAGCCAAATCCCCAGTGTAGAGAGGAATCGTCTCAAACCATGCAGCAGGTTTCAGTACAATTCATAGCTACTGACATTTTATAGACCAGGAAGATCCAAGCTTAACTAGCATAGAAAAAGTAATACATTCCCTTCCTTTTGTAGAAAGCTGCATACAATATATCTTTGAAGACAGGGTTGAGATTATCACCATGTTCTTCTATGGATAAATATAAGAGTTCAGTTTCTGGGGCTGTGGCATAGTTTGCGAGCAATAAATTCACATAATGGTAAAAAAAAAAAAAGCTACTTGTAGAGAAAAAACATTGGCACTGTGTATTTCAGGGCAGCACACTAGTGTGCTGATTTAAAGAGATGGTTTCTCAGTACCTTATACTCTGCAAACTCATATTTCTTGTTCTGCAGTGTAGTTGATCCATCAAGAGTGAGATTGTTTGGGGGGTAGGGGATGCAAAACATATATTCATTTGAGCATGATTGGCATTTAACGACAGAGTGATGACGAATGAATGCATCAGGGCTTAGTTTTATTTACCTTATCCCCTTGCACCCTGCCTTCATAAACTCAGCTCAGTATTTTATTTATGCACAATGAAGTTTGTCTCAATAAAATTAGTGTCTGTAATTAGCTTTCTCAGCAATGATGAGCCAGCAGTAATATGGGGATCTTATACCAATAGCTGAAAGTATGGCATCAGCTAATACCTCTTGAAAAGGTATTAGTTTGTGTAGACTCTTAACTAGCTCATCAGGTTAGTAGATCAATCTCTGCAGATTCCCAGAGCCCCCAAAAGATTTACCACTCATAGAAGCATAGATCCATTATCATATTTTATACAATGAGTAGCATTTATCAAACATTTACTATAGGGCAGGCATTATACAGGGCTTCCCAGGTGGGCTCAGTGGTAAAGAATCCACCTGCCAATGCAGGAGACGCAGGGGACAAGGGTTTGATCCCTGGGTCAGAAAGACCCCTGGACAAGGAAACGGCAACCCACTCCAGTATTTCTGCGTAGAGAATCCCATGGACCGAGAAGCCTGGTGGGTCACAAGGAGTCACAACACAACTGAGCAACTGAGCATGCACACACTTGGGAATTATACAAATCCTTTACATACACCCTGTCACAAAAACCTTTTAAGCTAATCTCTGCCATCTATGGGGTTGCACAGAGTTGGACACGACTGAAGCGACTTAGCAGCAGCAGCAGCAGCACAAAGCTAAACTAGTATGAGACCATTAGAGGCTCACGTGTGCTCACTGGGGTGGGAGTGTGAGTAGCCTGATTTCACTGAACTGGTAGCCCTGCTAACATGGAAGCAGCGGGAGCAGTTTCAGCACCTGCTCAAACCCCAATCAATTCTGCAGCCATCTTGAAAATCAACTGGGAACTGCTTGACAGCTTCTGGGCTACAGAGAATGAATGGTGAACAGTGCTGAGGTACCTTACAATATTCTCTGTAAGTTTGCTTGTGTGCACTGGAGTTAGAAGAACAAACCAACCCCTTTCCTCTTCCTTCCTCTTTGCACCAAAAACTTCATCTTGGCATAGTTAAATATCTCCTTTCAGGAGAAAGAAGGTGGGTTCTCCTGGCAGTACACATGGTCTGTTTCATGCTAGAGTGTGCATTTGGCCCACTTTATGTTATTTCTGGGGTTTCCCTGATAGCTCAGATGGTAGTTCTAAGACAGCCAAATAGCTAATTAAAAAATAAGAAGTTAAATTCAATGGTACACATTCAGCAAGAAGCTTAAATCTAAATAAATGCAATTTGTTGGTTTGGACCATAAAAGTAAATGCAATGCAAGTCTTATGTTAAGGATACATGTGCTTTGGCAGATAGGGACAGTAGGTGCAATATAAAACTTTTTCTTGTATTTTAACGTGAGAAAACTATGGCTCAGAAAAGAGAAATAAAAATATAAGAACCTTTCTGTTGGTGAATTTGGAAGCTCTTAAAAAATTACACCTAAAATGAATTGCACAGTGATGATAGTTAACTCACAGAGCGCATGAGGCAGACAGTGTTATCAGGTGGACAGAATGGTATGAAGAAAACAGGACTTTGGAAAATGCTGTCATTAGCTTAGAAAGCTATCTAAAAGTTCAGTACTGAAATAAACACATTGGCAGCCACAAGTTTTTCACATTTACGTTATATGTTTTAACTCTATTCTGATTGGTTCATCTCCTTTTCTATTGTTAATCCTTCTAATTAGTGCTAGCATTTAGGCTTCCCTGGTGGCTCAGTGGCAAAGCACCTGCCTCTAATGCAGGAGACTCAAGAGACACAGGTTTGATCCCTGGGTCAGGAAGATCCCCTGGGGTAGGAAATGGCAACCCACTCCAGTATTCTTGCCTGAACAATTCCATGTACAGAGGAGCCTGGCTACAGTCCATGGAGTCCCAAAGAGTCAGACACTGAGCACACATTTAGTCCCAATGTGGCAGATACACTCAACAAATTGATCAGACTGAGAATAATTTCAGCTGTTTGTCACTGTCGAGTTTTTGTTCAGAGTGTTCTGCATGCAAGGCCCTACATTTGCTGTATTTATGGAAATAACAGATATGATACAACAAAAGCTCCTGAACAGGAAAATCCCACTGAACACAATCAATCTCTATCAAATCATCAACCCACATATTTGTGTTCTACTCTCATATATGGTGAGGCTTTTAATATACTTAGAACTAATCCTGAACCACTAAACAATGGCTAGTTATGCCAATGAAGCTGGCAAAGATATCTGAAAGATGTTAGTTAATCAAACGGCTGTAATTACCAAAAATGCACTTTAAAATATGTTTTGATCGACAAAGACCCTAAGTAAATGAAAAGGCATGGTGGAGCGCCAATGGACATAGCAGACACTTATCAAGTTTAAAATCTACATCATGTCTACATATCAGGATATTATCTTTTTTTCCTTGATTTATAAATATATAGTATATGTACTAAGTTTAGTAATTTTCAGAACAATAAGAGCCTCTAAAGATTTTGGAGCACATAAAGGGAAACGATAGATATATAAGTATATAAAATACATAAATATGTAAATTATCCATCACTTTCTAGTTCACTTTCTAGAGTATTGTAGGTTTTGATAATATGTTACAGTTAGAAAAGATATCACCATTGGGGAGAACCAGGTGATGCATAGAAGGGACCGCAATCTGCAAATCTATAATCATTTCAAACAAAAGTAAAAAATATGTGTTGCCAATTCTCCAAGGATCATTGCTAAATTTAACTAAGGAAAGAAACTGTGATTAAAGAAAGAAAGAAAAACCCACAATGTTCTTCTTCCCTCACCTTTTTGTCTGTAAGAAATAGTAGGTTCTGAAAGCAGAATCCGGTTGTGATAGGGGACAGAATACTGATTCTTTTCTTTTCCTGTGGTTGAGTATATTATTTGAACTGCTTACTGCACATCCCAGGGGAGAGTTATTTCTTGCTAGCTTTATTTTTTGGCAGCCTCTTAAGAGCACTGCTTACCTTTCTCCTTCACTAGAGTGCTCTGGCTGTTTTCTGAAGGGCTTACCCTCAATGGCAAGGGCAAAGTGATTGGCAAAGGCTAGGCTTACAGCCAGATTGCAGAACTGTGTGGGAATAGAGAAAAATGTAATGTCCTAAAAATGGGGAGGTCACTTCCATGAACTTAGAGCTCTTCATTTTCAGCTTCAAAATTCCAGGGTCTATCACACTCAGTGAAGTTGCCAGTGTACCTCTTGGAGTGTACTGGTTCGTATCTTACTCAGATTTCTAAGAGGAAATGATACATGTAGTCCATTCTGGGAATTAGCTCTTCAATCACATCTATAGCCAGGAATTATGGGGACATTGGAATTGGCAGACAATTTGGAACCCTATCAAGTTGGGCAGTTTTGTAGCAATGGTCTTTTAAGCTGGCTTTATCTACTTCTTTCACTTGAGTATTTTTTGGGGGTATATCAAGCTTCAGGAAGTCGGGAGTTAGTTACCAACGCTTGACACCATTCTAAAAAGTTAGTAACCATTTAACATGATGCTGTGGTAAGTGAAAATAATATTAAATTATATCAGTCAAATTGTGTTTTCACAAACGACATAGGTCCTACCCATTCACTTCTTTAATTCATCTTTGTGACCAAGAAATACAGTCCTTTCTTGAGATGTCATCTCAGGTGAGGAGAGGTTGAGGGGCAAATACACCAGCTTCTTCCTTCTGCCCTCTAAATCTTTTTGTTGTCTGCCATTAGCTCAGACCATGGTTGCACTTAATAAATAGATGCAAGGGTGAATGAATTATGCATGGTTGTATGATAGAATATATTCACATCCACCATTACACAATCTTTGTACACTTTCTGATTAACAGGACAGGCACCATTCAACCCTGGTGTCTGGAAAAACCAGATAAGGAGGTACAAAGAAAGAAGCACAGTAAACTGGAATTCGCAGCTCCAAACTGCAAATGGAATACCAAAGACCTCATAAACTCTAATGACATAGTTTTTAAGCATTTCAAGCCATTAAATCATGATTTCTACTGATAGAATTAAGACAGCTATAAATTATCTGGTAAAGACCAAGACTGGGACATTGGCACACCTTGAAACTAATGGTTATCACATTTCTGTTCTTGTTCATGCAAAGGTGTGTGTGTGTGTGTGTGTGTGTGTATGTGTGCACACATGCAAGAATGCCTGTTATCATCATGTAACTATTTCATTCCTTGACTTTCTTGCTGTTGATCACCTTCAGGATGAGCCATCAGCATTAGATATATTGTTTAGTTACTACCTTGGTAATGCTTCTCAAACTCCAAGAAAACCTCAGTTGACTGTATAGAAGTTTGTATGTATGTATATACATGTGGGTGTATACACACACACACACACAGACACTCCCTGGAGAAGGGAATGACAACCTACTCCAGTATTCTTGCCTGGAGAATTCCATGGACAGAGAAGCCTGACAGGCTACAGTCCATGGGGTCACAAAGAGTTGGACACAATTGAGTAACTAACACACACACAAAAACACACACACACTCAGGTTTTGTGTACATATATGTATACAAATGTACATAAAACAAATTTTATTTTATGCCATATAATATAATATGTTATAATAATATTTTAATTCATTTATCTTAATAATATTTAATAAACTAATATTAATCACAACATTTTATATTGTGGAAAACATTTAGGCTCTTTCAGAAAAGCATAGGAAAAAAATGCAATCATTTCACTAGTTTTAGAATAGATGTACTTACAGTTTACATTATGGCTATAATGAAGTCAGTTTAAACTCTATTTCAATCTGCTGTAAAGGATGTTCCATTATATGAGAAACAGGACTCTTTAGACAAGGTGTAGAAAGAAATCCTTCCAGCATTCTCATTTTCTGGCTATTTCAATCCATTATCAACTGAAGTAAGCTATTATAGTAATGCTATTGAACAATAAACGGGAGGTGAATACACAACTATAATTTATTCAACATGTACTATGTGCTTTTTTTTTCATTTTATTTTGCTATGGAGTGCATACAGTTGTTTTCATGGGTTAAACAATGTTACTAAAAACATAGAACTACTGAGATATGGTTTATTTTGGAGGATTTGAGTAGTAGTAGAGACACCTAGAGTTACCTCAGAAATTACAAAATTAACATCCTCATTTTACAAGCAAGAAAACTGGAGTTCAGATAAAACTACAGAGAGAATCTTTGTGCTCTCTATATAATAATTCCTACTTATTCACTCTGCATCAAGTGTTCCCCTTACACATATAAACATACTAACTCTCTAGGCTTCCTCTCTCCATCGTGAGGTTTTTATTTCTTCTGCCCCTTAATTTAAGCTGATTCTAAACTCAATAAACATTTACTGAGTAACTAACACTGTAACATTCAGAAAACTAAGATCATGGCATCTGGTCCCATCACTTCATGGCAAATAGATGGGGAAACAGTGGAAACGGTGGCTGACTTTATGTTTTTGGGCTTCAAAATCACTGCAGATGGTGACTGCAGCCGTTAAAAGATGCTTACTCCATGGAAGGAAAGTTATGACCAACCTAGATAGCATATTCAAAAGCAGAGACATTACTTTGTCAACAAAAGTCCATCTAGTCAAGGCTATGGTTTTTCCATGTGGTCATGTAGGGATGTGAGAGTTGGACCATAAAGAAAGCTGATCACTAAATAATTGATACTTTTGAACTGTGGTGTTGGAGAAGACTCTTGAGAGTCCCTTGGACTGCAAGGAGATCCAACCAGTCCATTCTGAAGGAGATCAGTCCTGGGTGTGGGTGTTCATTGGAAGGACTGATGCTGAAGCTGAGACTCCAGTACTTTGGCCACCTCATGCGAAGAGTTGACTCGTTGGAAAAGACTCTGATGCTGGGAGGGGTTGGGGGCAGGAGGAGAAGGGGACGACAGAGGATGAGATGGCTGGATGGCATCACCGACTCGATGGACATGAGTTTGAGTGAACTCTGGGAGTTGGTGATGGACAGAGAGGCCTGGCGTGCTGCGATTCATGGGGTCGCAAAGAGTAGACACGACTGAGCGACTGAACTGAACTGAACACTGTAATATGCCAGGAACTCTTCCAGGACATTGAGATACATTGGTGTCATCAAACAAAGCCTTTCAGAACACCAATATATCATAGCTAGAAGAAAATATAGATACATATATACATATATACATATATACATTTATGTGTATGTATAATTGTATGTATATCTATGTATATAATCACATAACACTGATAAATGCTATATTTATGGGAAATATGGGATGATAAATAAGCATATGGGAAGGAAATTTATCATATGCTTGGAAAATAATGAATATTGGAGGACATGCTTGAAACTTTAATAGGAAGGGAGACAATAAATGTATTTATTTCTGATTAGTCTTTTTATTTATTTTTTAATTGAAGGTTAATTGCTTTGCAGAATTTCGTTGTTTTCTGTCCAACATTGACAAGAATCAGCCAAAGGTACACCCATGTTTTGAGTAGTCTTCAGGTAAGGGTGCTGAATAGAAGCACATATGTTGCCATGTCCCCAAATCCACCTGTACTCATAACAGACCTCACGGGTGGGTGACAACAGAATTTTGGTCTTCATTCAGACTCAGTTTCATGATTCTTCTTGAGACATTTCTCTAGGCAGTTATTAATATAAACTGAAGGCACCTTTAGAATCAAAATTTTTGGTCCCAGAAACTAATCCCTTCAACAAATGTGCTGAACAACTCCTATGTGTCAGAAATATTTCTAATTGTTGAAGATGATGAGATAGTAAGACAGAGTCCATTAACTCCTAGAGATTACAAGTTGATTAAACAGACATGTGGGGCATGCCGAGTGAAAAATATTGGTTGATGTGCAGTGTTGCAGGAAAAAGTAAAGGAAATGATCATATTTAGAGACAGGAAAAAGGTGTCACGGAAAGAGTGATGTATGAGTGGTGCCTTAAAGGATGAATGAGAACTAATCAAGCAGACAAGAAGATACAGGAGCAAAACACATATGGTGCATTGACTTATTTAATCACATAGCAAGTTCAAGGAAGTGTTAAGAATTTACAATGGGGTGGAAGCGAGCAGTGAAACATAAGGGTAGGAAGGAAACGTGTTGACTCAGTCATCACACATGGACACTCACATCTCTGTGCAGGAAAACTAGAGCTATTGGTTTCGGGTGTCAGAGAGAGGGTTCTGGGTTCTATTTGCTCAATCTCAGCTTATCCAGACTTAAAGATGAGTAAGAGGATGATAACAGAATGAGCAGGAAAAAAAAAAAAAGGAGCATTAAAAAGGGCAACAGAAGCTGCCTTTCATCAAGCGAATACTGTTTCCAGGCAAGAAAAATGAAACAGATGCAATGTAGTGTGACCCAAATATATGGGATTTGCTGCATGACACTCCACACACAGACACACGAAATCAAACTGATAAATTCCCACACTCGAGGAAGGAATTTTGCATAAAAAGACATTAATGATTTTGAAATATGAGATGCTTTTGAGGCAGCAACTTTCAAATTGCATATAAAGAATTTATGTCTCTCCTATAACATGTATTTCTAAAAGAAAACTATCCATTTGAAAAGACTGGGATGTGAGTAGCAGGCCCACCTCATTCCCTCTTCTGAATAAATTGGACTGTGACTTAGAACACAACTCCATAAGACTCTTTCCAACAATAAACTAAGAATATACTTTTCCCTTATTGGCTTAGCCTAACCTCATGCAAAGAGTTGACTCATTGGAAAAGACGGATGCTGGGAGGGATTGGGGGCAGGAGGAGAAGGGGACGACGGAGGATGAGATGGCTGGATGGCATCACTGACTCGATGGACGTGAGTCTGAGTGAACTCCAGGAGTTGGTGATGGACAGGGAGGCCTGCCATGCTGTGATTCATGGGGTCGCAAAGAGTTGGACACGACTGAGCGACTGAACTGAACTGAACTGAATGTATCACTGTGGTATGTAATTTCTCTTGAGTGTAGTTCCAGGAAAACAGATATCCCAATCCAGGAATATCCCAAGCAACACTGGTGCTCAATAAATGTTCCTGGAATAAATAAATGGTTGAATTGTTTTACTAAAGTATAATTGATTTACAAAGTTGTGTTAATTACTAATGTACAGCAAAATGATTCAGCTATATCTATCTATCTCTATATAGATATATGTACACACATACTTATATGTCATATACAATCCTTTCTGTTATGGTTTATCATAAGATACTGAATATAGTTCTCTGTTCTATACAGTAGGACCTTATCACTTATCCATTCTATATATAAAAGTTGACATCTGCTAACTCCAACCTTCCCCAACCATTCAGTTCAGTTCAGTTCAGTCGCTCAGTCGTATCTACTCTTTGCGACCCCATGAATCGCAGCACGCCAGGCCTCCCTGTCTATCACCAACTCCCGGAGGTCATTCAGACTCATGCCCATCGAGTCAGTGATGCCATCCAGCCATCTCATCCTCTGTCATCCCCTTCTCCTCCTGCACCCAATCCCTCCCAGCATCAGAGTCTTTTCCAATGAGTCAACTCTTTTCATGAGGTGGCCAACATACTGGAGTTTCAGCCTTAGCATCAGTCCTTCCAAAGAAATCCCAGGGTTGATCCCCTTCAGAATGGACTGGTTGGATCTCCTTGCAGCCCAAGGGACTCTCAAGAGTCTTCTCCAACACCACAGTTCAAAAGCATCAATTCTTTGGCGCTCAGCCTTCTTCACAGTCCAACTCTCACATCCATACATGACCACAGGAAAAACCCCAACCATTAGTCTGTTTTTTATGTCTGTGATTCTATTTATGTTTCATAGATAGGTTCATTTCTGTCATATTTTACATTCCATATATAAGTGATATCATATGGTATTTGTTCTCTTTTTGACTTATTTCACTTGGTAATATGAAAATCTCTAGTTCCATCAATTTTGCTGCAAATGGCATTATTTTGTTCTTTTTATGGTTTAGTAGTATTTCAGTGTGTGTGTGTGTGTGTGTGTGTGTGTGTGTATGTGTGTGTGTATACATACATATAACAAGACTTCTTTATCCATTCATATGCCAATGGATATTTAGATTGTTTCCAAGGCTTGGCTGCTGTGAATAGTACTACAATAAATACTACAGTGCATGTAACTTTTTGAATTATAGTTTTTTCTGGATGTGTGCCCAGGAGTGGGGCTGCTTGATCATATGATAATTCTATTTTTAGTTTTCTGAGGAACTTTCATAGTATTTTCCACAGTGGGAACTTATGTTCCCAACAGCAGTGTAGGAGAGTTCCCTTTTTACCACATCCTCTCTAGCATTTATTATCGTAGACTTTTAATGATGCTGATTCTGACTGGGGTGAGGTGGTACCTCATTGTAGTTTTAGTTTGCATTTCTATAATAAATAGTGATGTGGAGTATCTTTTCATGTGCCTATTGACCATTTGTATTTCTTCTGTGGAGAAATATCTCCTTAGGTCTTCTGCCCATTTTTCAGTTGGCTTCTTTGTTTCCTTTTTGTTGATAGTTTGTATGAACTATTTGTATATTTTGGAAATTAAGTCCTTATCCATTGCCTAATTCGCAAATATTT
Source organism: Budorcas taxicolor (assembly GCF_023091745.1). NCBI lineage: Eukaryota > Metazoa > Chordata > Mammalia > Artiodactyla > Bovidae > Budorcas > Budorcas taxicolor. The sequence continues at coordinate 18,601,918 of NC_068917.1, read as the reverse complement.
TCTTCCATTCTGGAGGTTGTGTTTTCATGTTGTTGTTGGTTCCTTTGCTGTGCAAAAGCTTGTAAGTCTGATCAGGTCCCATTTATTTGTTTCTGTGCTTATCCATATAGCCTTTAATCTAAGAAATCAGTGGTAAGATTGATGTCAGAGAATGTTTTTGTCTATGTTTTCTTCCAGGAGCTTTACGGAGTCATGTCTTATGTTTAAGTCTGTAAGCCATTTTCAGTTTATTTCTTTGTATGGTGAGAGCCAGGAGCACATTGGTTCTCAATGAATATTTCTGAAATAAATTGTTGAATTGTTTACTCAAAATTTTGAGTTATACTTTTGTAAAAGGCTCCAAGATTGAAGGCAGGAGGAGAAGCGGATGACAGAAGATGTGATGGCTGGATGGCATCACCGACTCAATGGACATGAGTTTGAGTGAACTCCAGGAGCTGGTGATGGATAAGGAGGCCTGGCGTGCTGCAGTCCATGGGGTCACAAAGAGTCAGACATGACTGAGCAACTGAACTGAACTGAAAAGGCTCCAAACAGAGGAAGTACTTTAAGCTGCTATGGTTCTTTCACACTTTAACATTATTAAGTTTCCTACCCATTTTTAGAGTCTGGTTTGATAAGGAGGGGCCAAGGACTCTGGTCAAAGCCAAAAGGGAGGCACAATTAAACAAGACAAGCAGTGGTGATTGCAGCCTTCCTTCTCTTCATAAAAGCAGATACTCAAATAACATCAAAATCTAACTCTACCCTATGAAATTACTTTTATTTAACTGACTAAATTTTCTACATCTATGTATTAAGCATCTAAATGTATTCAAGATTGCATGAGGGATGCTGTGGAGGGCTTGAAACACATAGCACAGTCCCTGTTATGCTATATTTATTATTGACAAATACACTGTTTTACTCTTCCCTCTCCTCTTCTAATAACAGAATCGTGATTTTCCCTTTTAAATCACCCTCTTGTCCATTCTCAGTCATAGTAGTATTGGTGCAATTAATCCTTTTTTTTTTTTTTAACTTAAAAGACAAACTTGAAGCTTGTGTATAGTAAATCACTCTTTTCCATCCCTTTGCATCAATAATTGGTTTTTGATATGATATGCAAGGCCAACTAAGGAGAAAGATTAATTCTGCAACTCTAGTTAAAACTATAGGGAAGAGAAAACAAAATTAGAGGATATAAGCCTGGAGGTGCTTAGGGGACAACCTGAAGAAAAAGTGCACCCCAAAAGGAAGCTAGTAGTAGAAACCTAAAACAAAATAGATGCTAAGAAATAGTTTCTTGATGCCACTTTTGAAAATTTGGATTAATCCACCACTAAACTTTTCAGCTGTATAATCAATGCATGATTATACATTGGGTTGTCTGCCATTTGTAATCAAAAAAAGTTTTTTTTTGTTAGAGCAAATGAAATAAAATACAAAATGTAGTGCTTACAATTGGAAGAATAAATTGTTAAAAAAAAAGCACAAAAGTAGAATTCTACTTTCATTTGTGAGTTGGGAAGTTGTCCAGAAAAAAAGGGGCATTTTATATTTGATAATGTGTCATAACATGACATGGGTGTAGAGAAAATTAACCTAACTTAGTAGAGTAAGATGAAAGAAACTGGAGTGGAAGCAGGGCAGAGTAAGTAGATGTAGAGGGAAAATAACATGTTAAATATGGTTTTTGAAAGGAAGAGCAGAAGATGAGGAATAGGAACATGGAAACTGAAGTAGGAAAGAATCCCTTAAGATATGGGATTCTTGATTGTTCATTTCAGTTACTCAGTCGTGTCCAACTCTTTGTGATCCCATGAACCGCAGCACGCCAGGCCTCCCTGTCCATCACCAACTCCCGGAGTCCACCCAAACCCATGTCCATTGAGTCGGTAATGCCATCCAACCATCCCATCCTCTGTCGTCCCCTTCTCCTCCTGCCCTCAATCTTTCCCAGCATCAGGGTCTTTTCCAATGAGTCAGCTCTTCGCATCAGGTGGCCCAAGTATTGGGAGTTTCAGCTTCAACATCAGTCCTTCTTGATTGTTATTCATAATTATTAATTATGAAATGCACAAACCTTGGCTGAGTAAGACTTAGTTTGGTTTCAAAATGATGTAAGTACAAAATACTCTGACAGCAACAACAACAAAAGCTATTCAATTAGGATAGAAGTGACAGAACCACAAAGTCAGTCCACCAAAATATTGTCTGGTTTTTTTTTTTTTGGCCATGCCATATGGCTGATGCCAATTCTCTCTGACTAGGAATTGAACTTGGGCCATGGCAGTAAAAGTGCCGAATCCTAACCACTAAGCCACCAGGGAATTCCTCCAAATATTGTCTTTAATGCAATCTTATTCAGATGGTTATTCTTCTAAAAGATTTCAGAGGCTTTAAGAAGTATCTTAAGACATCTTTTCACACTTCAATTATATTGAATTAGAGATATAACTCAGATGGTAAAGCATCTGTCTATGATGCGGGAGACCTGGGTTCGATCCCTGGGTTGGGAAGATCCCTTGGAGAAGGAAATGGCAATCCACTCCAGTATCATTGCCTGGAAAATCCCATGGACAGAGGAGCCTGGTAGGCTACAGTCCATGGGGTCACAAAGAGTCGGACACGACTGAGTGACTTCACGTTAGAGATATAACAGTATGTGTATCATTCATGTCACCTCCTAAAGAAAATGGGCCCCAAGAAAGTCACCACAGAAAGAAACCCTCACGTGCCACAATTTCCCATTGCCACAGCTGATCATACAAAGACAGGGCCTCTAACTCAAGATGACCTAATTTGAGTGAATGAGTGACCTTTGCTTCTTGCCTAAAAAAAAAAAAAATCTAATTTGATTTCACAAGTATTTAAAGTGGGCCATATAATGGCACTTTTTCAGTCATTAGTAGAGTTGAAAATAAAACATACCAACAGATTGAGTTGGGGCAAGAAATTTTATGAAGAGTCAAAATCATGGTTATGGATTAGGTCAAGCCATGTGGGAAAGCAAACTATGCACAAGGAGTCAAATTTAGCTGGTAGTGAGCAAAGAAAGACAAATTCCAGAATGCCCCTTCAGTCTCCATTCCTGGATGGCTGAGGCCTTTACAGTTGCCATGAAATGTTTTCTCCACTTGTGTTTTTATAGTAATTCCTGTTTTCTTGAGCTTGCTGGAGTGGATCTTTTTTCCTTACATTTAAACAAGTTTTAATATATAAACACATTTACTCAGACATGTGAACACATACGAAGTGTCTTCAATATGCTGTAAGTTGACTATGAAAAATGAAAAGCTTTGCTTTCAGAATAAGTGAAAAACGTATCCTTAGGAAACCCCAAAATTCAGTAACACATATTCTGCTAGATATATTCTGCTGAATTTCTGGGAAGAACTAGATTTTGCAAATCATGTTAGGCATGTTTAATTCCAGCTATTGATCCTATTCTCGTCTTTAAGGCCATCTAAATTCAACCATGCTGGTTTGATTACATGTTTCTAGGATCAAGAATAGCAATACTGTCATATGATAAGAACAATAAAAAAGAAATATTAAATGTGAAATAAGGCTTCCAATTACTTTTAAGTTCCTTCTTTCAGAGTTATCCACAGTAAATAAACAGACAAAATTTTAAGATTTTGTTTTGATATAGACCATTTTTAAAGTCTTTATTGATTTTATTATAATACTGCTTCTGCTTTTTTGTTTGTTTGTTTTGTTTTAGTTTTTTAGTGATTAGGCACATGGGATCCTACATCTCTGATAAGGGATCAAACCTGAACCCTCTGCATAGGAATAAGAAGTCCTAACCATTGGATTGCCAGGGCTCTCTGAAAGCAGATAACTGTCAATGTAGGCATGAACTGTGACTGGTCTTGAGTGATTTCTCCTTTATTTTCACAGCATAGTCAAAATCTAGTATCATAATTCTGTGATCACAAAACCCATTGCATAAGGAAACTCTAGACATGATTAAAGAAGATAGAGGTGGGGCAGAGAAATATGACAAGAGGTCTGTGACTCCATGTATTTATTATAGTGGTATATAAAAAATGTATCTGGTATACATACAGTCTATAATATTTCATCTATATATAAAGTAGTTGGCATGACTAGAAGAATATAAAATGATTTGCTGAATTCGTGGCAAATTCAGATTCTGTGTTCTGATGTACTTTCTCAAATAAAAGTTGCTGGAAGTTATACCTACTAATACACATGTATACAAAGAATAACTTGATGAAAGATCACTGATCTTTAAAGGGAATATTCAGCATCTCAAAAGGTTTCTTGATTTTTAAATAAAGAAGAATCACTGTTCAGTTCAGTTCAGTTCAGTCGCTCAGTTGTGTCCGACTCCTTGCGACTCCATGAATTGCAGCACACCAGGCCTCCCTGTCCATCACCAACTCCCGGAGTTCACTCAGACTCACGTCCATCAAGTCGATGATGCCATCCAGCCATCTCATCCTCTGTTATCTCCTTCTCTTCCTGCCCTCAATCCCTCCCAGCATCAGAGTCTTTTCCAATGAGTCAACTCTTCACATGAGGTGGCCCAAGTACTGGATTTTCAGCTTTAGCATCAGTCCTCCCAATGAACACCCAGGACTGATCTCCTTTAGAATGGACTGGTTGGATTTCCTTGCACTCCAAGGGACGCTCAAGAGTCTTCTCCAACACCACAGTTCAAAAGCATCAATTCTTCAGTGCTCAGCTTTCTTCACAGTCCAACTCTCACATCCATACATGACCACCGGAAAAACCATAGCCTTGACTAGATGGACCTTTGTTGGCAAAGTAATGTCTCCGCTTTTGAATATGCTATCTAGGTTGGTCATAACTTTCCTTCCAAGGAGTAAGCGTCTTTTAATTTCATGGCTGCAATCACCATCTGCAGTGATTTTATATGTTACAAAAGGATGGGCGTTTGTTTACATCTAAGATTTTAAATTAGAGACCAATTTGAAGGTAGCATGAATTTATAACACATGTTGTACTGAGGCTAGTATCTATTATATTAATGAAAACCCTAGATACCAATCTTGCCAACAATTAATACACCTATATACCCTTAATAGTTCAAAAATCTCCTTTCTAGGTCTACACCCTACACTTTAATTCAGCATGTCTCTGCTATAGTTAGTTGATGGGAGAAAAGGGGACTGAATTACAGTTACTGCAGTGAGAACTGCACATAACCCAATACCTCTCTTATCTAAGTGAGCCCAAAGTTATCAGCCATTATGGATTATGAGTAGGCCACTCATGTAAACATAATTCCTCATTTTAAGTAGACTAACAAAAGGACTTGAGGTGCCTTTATCTCAGAGTCAAGTCCACAGCATGGAAAAATAATCAAGCTCCAAACCAAACCAAAGTCCAATTGTGTAATAATTGTTTCTTTCTGCCAGGACAATATCCAGACCTACTAATGTTGGCAATTTGATAGGAGGGAAGGGCTCAAATTATTTCACTGTGAGTGACATCACTGTTATCAAAAGAGCTCAAGGTCTGCAAAAATATGGTAAACAGCTCACTGTTTGAGACCAAAGACTTCATTAGCTAGCAACCCTCAAGACATATTATGTAGAGGGAATGGCTATGACTGATAATTTCTGTGAAGAAAGCCATACTAAGTATCTTATAAGACTTTGGTAGTCTCATCTACTGAAAACAGTGCCTGATATCACCAGATCATAATCATCTTCTCAGGTGAAAGTATGGGAGGGGGTAGAGAAAACCCAAGGCAAACTCAAGGCAACTACGAGAGTTCAGAATGAAGCCATGCTTCTAGCTTCATTAGCAACTAGCTTGGAAGGTGTGGGCAGACTGGTTAGAGTGTCAGGCTTTAGAGCCAGACAGACATGACTTTAATTAACAGATTTCTCACTTACTGAGTTTAATAACCTTAACTATTTATCTTAATTTATTTGAGCTTCAGTTTATTAATTTTAAAATGAATTTAATAACATCTATCACATTCAATTGTTGTCAAGATCAAATTAGAAACTGTAGGTAAATTGCCTAGTAATATTGACTGGCTCATAGCAGGTCCCTCATAAATGGTAGCTATTAGCATTTTTGTTTTTTGCCAGAAGAATCTTCATGGACTCCCCGGGAAGCACTCTAGGACCCCATGCTTACATATTTTCCTCAAAGTGAGAGGTCTTTGGAAAGGTCCATCCCTCCATCTGTATCACCCAGAACTCTTGTTTTCCAGATATTTATAGGCTGGAATCACTTTGGAGATTACAGAAATGATGCAGAGATGTTGGGATGGTCATTCTATGGCACACATGTATATCACTGTGATGGAAGTGAGTGAGGGTGGTAAGTTTGGAGTCTTCCATACTGTGCAAGTTGAAATTTGCACAATAAAAACTTGAAGATCTCAGAGAGCTGGGCTAATTCAGAAAGTATAGGAAAACAGTGAATCTTAAATCAGAAAAGTCTTTAACAAACTTTGCTTAAAAAATTTGATCCAAAAGTGATATATACCAAGAGAAAGGATCAGATAGAAGGTGATCCAAGAAATCCAGAGAAGTCCTGTTGTGTCAAGCAGCAGCATTTAGCATTGTTCAAGGGACATTGTTCAAGACACAAGTTAAAAGGCTTCATGAATTCCAGTTCTCCATGTAAATTAGAAATAATTTCTCACAAAATATTACATTTAAACCATTCTTAGATGCCATGACAGTAGCTTTCTATTGGGTGATTTAGCTTCCTACATAGCTGGCTACTAGCAGAGGATAGTTTGCTCTTGACAGTGTTTTAAACTTTGTAACCACAGGAAAGAGTTGTTATTCATAAATTAGTACTTATGGTTTATGTACCACACTTTTGCAAGTTTAATAAATATGAGTTAATCACTGAATGTATTGACAGCACACAGTTTCTGGTTCCAGAAAGTTGCGGGACATAATTCCGAATGGTGGTGACTCCACTGAGAAAGGTCCTGCCCAGTCTGTCTCCTACAGTGAAGCATCCCTTCAGTGTAACATCCAAAAGAGAAAAGACAGCCCAGGTATAAGTTTGTCTCTGAGCCGGCCTATGTGGGTGCTGCTGCTACTGCTACTGGCACTACTGATGCTTCTGTGTGTGCTCAGTCTCAGCCCAGTATTACTGCCTGGGAAATTCCATGAACAGGGGGATTCTGACTCTTTGCAACTCCATGGACTGCAGCCCGCCAGGGTCCTCTGTGTATGGGATTCTCCAGCCAAGAATACTGGAGTGGGTTTCCATTTCCTCCTACAGGAGATCTTTCCGACCCAGGGATTGCACCTGTCCCTTATGCCTCCTGCATTGGCAGGCAAATTCTTTACAACTTAAGCCACCTGAGAAGCCCTGGAACATGCAAACGCCATTCACATTTGGTCTTTTAATACCACTAGAGATATAGTATGGGAATGCTCAGTTGCCCTGCAATCTATCACGCTAAGAATATTAGAAGTGAAGTGAATATTAGAAGATGGATCCTAAAATGTATCACTCCCCATAATCACCTGTGTGACTGTTCTAACGATTAGGATGATACTTTCCTTATGTTTTCCCCACTGAGTAAAATAAATTTTTTTATTACCTTTAACTAACTTTTCAAGATGTAACAGGCATACTGCCAGTTCTAATTTTTTTTTTTCCTTTGTGAATGACTGACATAATCAGTGTCAATAATCCAGAACTGCTCCCTGTCTCTGGACATGGCTTTATAATAATGCTTGATAACACACTTTATTTCCTACTAGTTTCCTATAGCAGAAAATGACATATTTTATTCCCGAATCTACACTTGTACATATTTATTATAAAGAATGTGAAATGTTAGAACATCATTACAAAGAAAATTACATAGATGTACTAAAATTTCATCTTAGTTGCTCAGTAGGTTGCATTTATATAAAGGTTACTTTGCCCTTCAGGAATTCAAAAATAGCTAGCCTTTCAAAGCTACGCTTGCTTCCCCTAACATCACAATAAACCAAACCTTCCATGGAGTTTGGGATTATGCCATACATTAACTTGATATATTCTCCATTTAATTTTTATTATTTCTTCAGCTTATGTCAGTTTCTATTGACAATAATTCTATATGATGCTATTACTTTTTTTTCTTTTTACTGCTGTTATAGCTTAGGATTAATTAATCACAGCAGAGTACTGAAATAAAATGAGACCTAGATATAGAATCATGTACTCCAAACAGAAAGCTTCGCAAGGTAGGATTGCACATGTAAAATGCCTGAGCACAAGATGGAGTCAACAGTATCCTGGATTACGTGTAAAGCACAAAACCATATCTGTGAAAGCTAACTCTAAGAACAATAATTGATTATTCTCAAACATAAAGATGAGAAAACTGGGCTCCATGAGAAGGCACCCCTGTAAATTCAGTCCAGATGATGCTTTTTAAAAACACACTATATAATCCATTCACCTTATAATTCAGACTCAACAGTTGTTCCAAATCTTTCATGAGAATGCATTGCCTCTTTCCATAATCATTATTTGGACACAAAATTTAAATCAATAAAATTTAAAACCTCACTCTGTACATTGCTCACTGGTCTCATTTCTCTTTAAAAAAAAAGATGAATTTGGTAAATTCTCTGCATATAACTAGTGTGTATACACACACATGTACTGATATTTCTGTGTATTTTTTTTTGTTTGGTTTATATGTTTCAATTGAGGGATGATTTAAAGAGTAGATAGTATTTGACAAATAATACCAAAGTTTTGGGAGATGTGATCATTCTACTTCACTGCAAGAAGGAGGGCAGTTGGTTTTTAAAAATTTGTTAAGATATGATTGCATGTGAAAATTAAAGTCAAACAACATAACATTTCAGAGAATAGTGATAAACTACCTGTCAGAAGACAAGTGGGCAGTATGTAGGGTGAGGCTCTTCTCTGTTTCCTAATTTGAAGGATTAAGATTGGTTGCTTGTTAGCCTATCATTCAGGTACCTCAGTTACAATATTTGTGGGTTAATGCCAAGATTTAATCCTTCATACTCTCAAATGTACTGCTGTTTACATGGCAATGGGGTTTGACATTTCCCTCTTTCATACTTTAGTAACTATAAATATTCCCCAAGGCTGACTGAAATCCCTACTTTAGATAAGATCACCACGTCCTTTCAGATTTAAAGAAAATTGTCTCCATCCCACTAGCCAAAGCTCTGCAGGAAGATCAACACTTTCCCTAATAATTTTGTAAATGTGCACCTCTATAGCTATTCTGTCCTTTATTGTGCTCATCTTTGCATGAAATGTTCCCTTGGTGTCTCTCATTTTCTTGAAGAGATCTCTAGTCTTTGCCGTTCTATTCTTTTCCTCTGTTTCTCTGCACTGATCTCTGAGGAAGGCTTTCTTATCTCTCCTTTTTTTGGAAGTTTAGTTTAGCTGCTCAGTCCTGTCCGACTCTTTGCGACCCCATGGACTGTAGTCTACCAGACTCCTCTGTCCATGGGATTTTCCAGGCGAGAATACTGGAGTGAAGTGCCATTTCCTTCCCCAGAGGATCTTCCCGACCCAGGGATCAAACCTGGGTCTCCAACGTTGTAGGCAGACGCTTTACAGTCTGAGCCACCAGGGAAGTCAGATTCTTTGGAAATCTGCATTCAAATGGGTATATCTTTCCTTTTCTCCTTTGCATTTAACTTCATACAAAGATGAGCACAAGAAAGGACAGAAATGGTATGGACCTAACAGAAACAGAAGATATTAAGAAGAGGTGGCAAGAATACCTAGAAGAAATATACAAAAAAGACCTTCATGACCCAGATAATCACAATGGTGTGATCACTCACCTAGAACCAGACATCCTGGAATGCAAAGTCAAGTGGGCCTTAGGAAGCATCACTATGAACAAAGCTAGTGGAGGTGATGGAATCCCAGTTGAGCTATTTCAAATGTTAAAAGATGATGCTGTGAAAGTGTTGCACTCAATATGCCAGCAAATCTGGAAAACTCAGCAGTGGACACAACTGGAAAAGGTCAGTTCTCATTCCAATCCCAAAGAAAGGCAATGCCAAAGAATGTTCAAACTCCCACAGAATTCCACTCATCTCACATGCTAGCAAAATAATGCTCAAAATTCTCCAAGCCAGGCTTCAACAGTACGTGAACTGCCAACTTCCAGATGTCCAAGCTGAATTTTGAAAAGGCATAGGAACCAGAGATCAAATTGCCAATGTTTGGTGGATCATCAAAAAAGCAAGAGAGTTCCAGAAAAACATCTGCTTTATTGAACATGCCAAAGGCTTTGACTGTGTGGATCACAATAAACTGTGAAAAATTCTTAAAGAGATAGGAATACCAAACAACCTCACATGACTCCTGAGGAATCTGTATGCAGGTCAGGAAGCAACAGTTACAACTGGACATGGAACAACAGACTAGTTCCAAATTGGGAAAAGAATACGTCAAGGCTGTATATTGTCACCCTGCTTATTTAATTTATACGCAGAGTACATCATGTGAAATGCCGGGCTGGATGAAGCTAAGCGGGAATCAAGATTGCCAGGAGAAATATCAGTAACCTCAGATACACAGATGACACCACCCTTATGGCAGAAAGCGAAGCAGAACTAAAGTGATGAAAGTAAAAGAAGACTGTGAAAAAGTTGCTTAAAAGTCAATCAACATTCAGAAAACTAAGATCATGGCATCTGGTCCCATCACTTCATGGCAAATAGATGGGGAAACAATGAAAACAGTGACAGACTTTATTTTATTCGCTCCAAAATCACTGCAGATGGTAACTGTAGCCATGAAATTAAAAGACGCTTGCTCTCGGAAGAAAAGCTATGACCAACCTAGATAGCATATTAAAAAGCAGAGACATTACTTTACCAACAAAGGTCCCTCTAGTCAAAGCTATGGTTTGTCCAGTAGTCATGTATGGATGTGAGAGTTGGACTATAAAGAAAGCTCAGTGCCAAAAATTTGATGCTTTTGCACTGTGGTTTTGGAGAAGACTTTTGAGGGTCCCTTGGATTGTACTGCTACTGCTAAGTCACTTCAGTCGTGTCCGACTCTGTGAGACCCCATAGACGGCAGCCCACCAGGCTCCCCCATCCCTGGGATTCTCCAGGCAAGAACACTGGAGTGGGTTGCCATTTCCTTCTCCAATGCATGAAACTGAAAAGTGAAAGTGAAGTCACTCAGTCGTGTCCGACTCTTAGCGACCCCATGGACTGCAGCCTACCAGGCTCCTACATCCATGGGATTTTCCAGGCAAGAGTACTGGAGTGGGGTGCCATCACCTTCTCCGCCTTGGACTGTAAGGAGATCCAATTAGTCAATCCTAAAGGAAATCAGTCCTGAATATTCACTGGAAAGACTGATGTTGAAGCTGAAACTCCAATACTTTGGCCCCCTGATCTGAAGAACTGACTCTTTGGAAAAGACCCTAATGCTGGGAAAGATTGAAGGAAGGAAGAGAAGGGAACAATGCAGGATGAGATGGTTGGATGGCATCACTGAGTTGATGGACATGAGTTTGAGTAGGCTCTGGGGGTTTGTGATAGACAGGGAAGCCTGGCGTGCCGCAGTCCATGGGGCTGCAAAGAGTCGGACACAATGGAGCAACTGAACTGAACTGGATAGTTACTCTGAGGTCCTGCTTTCTGGTGAAATTTCTGTTTCACAGATGTCCTTGCTTCCTTGGTTGTTTCCTTTTTTCTGGTTTTGTCTACTCAATGAGTCCCTTCTGTATAGCCTCAAAAAAATAAACAAACATACCACTGGCACATTCATACATTTTATAAGTAGGAGGTGTGTGTGCACGCATGCTAAGTCACTTCAGTCATGTCCGACTCTTTGCAAATCTATGGACTGTAGCCTGCCGGGCTCCTCTGTCCATGGGATTGTCCAGGCAGGAATACTGGAGTACATTGCCATGGCCTCCTCCAGGGGATCTTCCCCATTCAGGGATTGAACTCGCGTCTTCTGTGCCAAGAGTGGATTCTTTATCACTGAGCCACCGTGGAAGCCCAAGTAGGAGACAGAAGTTATCAGTACATTTCCCCTAGTCATGGCAGTCACTGTCACTGTATTTTCCTTTTAATACTAATCTTATGGAGAAAGCAAAGAATGGGTTCTTTTTTGGCTTATCAGTCTATTTTAAAGGCTCTACTAATATTGGTTGTATTTGAAAATCATGTATCAATACAAAAGAGGACTATTTTTACAGCTTTACCATAGTATACTGATGATCACCTGTGGATATAACTGGTATACTGTTATATATAAGCTGTTATATATATATATCTGAGTTCAGTTCAGTTCAGTTCAGTTCAGTCGCTCAGTCATGTCTGACTCTTTGCGACCCCATGAATCGCAGCACGCCAGGCCTCCCTGTCCATCACCATCTCCCAGAGTTCACTCAGACTCACGTCCATTGAGTCAGTGATGCCATCCAGCCATCTCATCCTCTGTCATTCCCTTCTTCTCCTGCCCCCAAATCCCTCCCAGCATCAGAGTCTTTTCCAATGAGTCAACTTATACAGTTATATAAAAACAGTTACAAAGGGTATACTGTTATAGTGCTTTTTGAATAGGACAGGGCAGGGAATTTAATAGGTTTAGAGATTACCTCTACCAGGGTCATGTGATTATTAAACAGAAGGACAAGACTAACTACCAGACTGTCAGCTTCTGAGTTCCAGTTAAATTATTCTAGGGACCTCTACCGATTCTACTCTGCTCCACTGTGCTTACCATCAATAGAATCAAGAAAAGGAGGTGCTACTAAATCTACCACCCACTACATTTCTTACCAGAGCTCTCTGAAGGCTTAAGCCTACTTATCAGACCCCACTCAACCCTCCTTGATGCAAAATTGAACTTGTAAGGCCAGTTATACCATATTAAATGTTACACTTTAGTAAAACTTAATTTTCCAAAAACTAACAGTCTTTTTAAATCATTTCATTTTTCTATCCTAAAATTTATAATGGGCCTGTCTCCCATTACCTTCAAAGGCAGATTCATCTTTAGCTGACTTCTGATCAGTTTCTAAATTATATCTCTGCATTTATCCATTTCCATGCAGACACATCCATTCAGGTCTCAAGCCTTTCCAACCTCTAAAAATTCACCAACCCCATATCATATCCAGTGTCTTCTGGTCTATAGTCTTTAACTCCTTTATTTATTTGTATTAAAGCCCAATCTACACACATAATTATGCCTGATTTGTTGTACAGCAGAAACCAAAACAATATTATAAAGCAATTTTTCTTCAATTAAAAATAAATTTTTAAAAAAGGACATTAAAAAATACAGTCCAATTGTCCAAGGCTAACTGAATCATACACACTTACCTAGATCTTGATTCTTTTTTTAATTTTAATTAAGCTGGCTTCCCTGGTGGCTCAGCTGGTAAAGAATTCGCCTACAATGCGGGAGACTGGAGTTCAATCCCTGGGTTGGGAAGAACCCCTGGAGAAGGCTACCCACTCCAGTATTCTGGCCTGGAGAATTCCATGTACTGTATAGTCCATGGGATTGCAGAGTTGGATACCACTGAGCAGTTTGGCAGATTTGTATTCTGAATGGTTGGTTCCCTTTCTGATTCATCAGAGCCCATGACATACCCACTGTGAAAATCATTCTTAGCTAAATATCATAAGGAAGTCATAAGGAAGCTGTCAAATATGTATATGCCTTGAGTACCACTTTAAAATTATCACTGTAACATAAGATAATATTGTAATAAAAATAATGGCAATGGACTCATGACAATCAAGAGTCAATGAATACTGTCAACTACATACACTTTATAAGTTGATCAGTTTCTTATACCAATACTAAATAGTATAAATAACTCATGTTTGGTTAAATGGGTATGTATACAATAGTTTTTCTTTACAGTTGTATATCTACTTGATAACCAGAAAAGACTTTTTTCACAGTATGTCTAAAATTTGTATTTTTTACAAAGATTACTTTTAAACAAATGAGCAGATAATTATATCAAATATATTTACTTAGGACAAAAGAAAATATTTGAACTAAACAGATTATCTGAGCAAAAATGTATCGATCATCCAAATCATTCCTCCAAATGTCCTTTCGTGTTGTAAGAAAGCAAGTAAAAGCAGTTGATGTTTAATTAATGTACAGCATATGTAGCAAATTTATTTTAGAATTCAACTTTGAAACTGATATCATAGAGTTATATCATTGCCCCTGGTGAAATAATGGAGTGTAGTATACTTATTTTCATTTTACCAGATATTTAGTATGATATGATGGAAAGTGAACAGGATTTATTAGACATCAGGAAGCCTAAATTTTGCCTCAACTTTACCCTAAGTAGTAAATAAGCTAACTCTTTTTTTTAAAGCATCAGTTTCTACAGCTGGGGAAAAAAAAAGGAATGCTGTTTATTTTATCTTCTAACTTCAGCTTCCTGTGCCTTAGAAATTCTACATTTATATAGTTTTACAAATATCTCATAGGTTTTCAGGAGGCAATCCTCTTTATGGCAGCACAACAATTAAGGGTATAACTTCTGGAGATAGACTGTCTGAGTTTGACTCAATAACTATATTATACTCTCTCTAGCTGAGTACCAAAGAAGTGATGCTTTTGAACTGTGGGTGTTGGAGAAAACTCTTGTGAGTCCCTTAGGCTGCAAGGAGATCAAACAAGTCAGTCCTAAAGGAAATCAATCCTGAATATTCATTGGAAGAACTGATGCTGAAGTTGAAGCTGCAATACTTTGGCCACATGATGCAAAGAACTGGCTCCTTGGAAAAGACCTTAATGCTGGGAAAGATTGAGGGCAGGAGGAGAAGGAGATGACAAAAGATTGAGATGGTTGGATGGCATCACTGACTTAATGGACATGAGTTTGAGCAAGATCCAGGAGTTGGTGATGGACAGGGAAGCCTGGAGTGCTGCAGTCCATAGGGTTGCAGAGTCAGACATGACTGAGGGACTGAACTGAACTGAACTGAGTCAATAAAACATGGATAATAATAGCATCCAATATGTAAGATGTTGAAAGGAATAAATGAGTTAATACTTGCAAATGCATCTTGCATGTTGAAATACAGTAAGCATTCAATGACCATTAGCTATTATTATCATTAGATATGTATTGCTATGTAAAAATGCTGTTATGTAATGGTGATCCAACTGACCAAGTTGCTATTAGGATAAAGGGTGGAATAGGCTATGAACCCTTACCATCAGGTGCTTAAGATAATTTGGGGACCAAATGATGTGAATCTTTGGAGTAGGCAGTGGCAAGCCAATCCAGTATTCTGTCCTGGAGAATCCCATGGATAGACGAGACATGGGGTCTATCCCATGCAGTCCATGGGGTCACAAAGAGTCAGACACGACTGAAGAGACTTAGCATGCATGCATGCATATGATGTGAATAATTAGAGAGCAGTGCCTCCCAATTTTAACAAGTAGGTAGTAACCACAACGCTCAGTGACAGCGGTCAAAGGTTAGAGAAGCAATTAAATGATTTAATATCGGCTGTACAAATAGGTATTAAATAGGAAACACTGTTTTGGTTTCTAGCAGTTGGTGAAAAAGATACCCAGACTGACTGTTATTCTGAAGACAACCTAAAATGTTAGATAAAATATTAAAACACAAAATTAAACATGTTTTTAAATGCATTAATGATCCAGCAAGAAATTACAAAAATATTTATTCTAAAGCAAGTGGGTTAAAATTTAATGACTATTTCACATAGGCTCAATGTGTCTAATTACAAAGGAAAACAAACAGGATTTCAAGGGCATCTTACTAACGACAAAAAAGATGCTAATTATATGATAGAGAAACCAGCAGTCACCAACTTAACCAGATGATTAAATTTAGTGCCACCAATAATGAGAAAAGTTGACAGCGTGGGCCTCCTTGTATGGTGCAATGAAAATATTACCTTTGAAATACTACTACCAAATGCAGAGCTGAATCCAATCACAAGGAAACATCAGACACTCAAACTGATGAGAGACAATGTACAGAACTGGCTGTATTCTGAAATGCCAGTACCGTTAAAGACAAAGACTGAGATTAAAGAACACAAAAAAAGACCAGGGGTCACATACTTTCTACTGCTATAAAAGGACATAGTTGGGACAATGAGCAAAACTTGAATACTGTTCTGTGGTACTTTTAAGAAATAGTCACAAACCTTTGATGCTGTTCCCAGTCTAATTATTTTCTCCTTGGCTATACTTAGTGACTCACTTCTAATAAAGATTATCTGGTAGAAATAAAAGGACATCACTTCTAAGATTTAAAAAAGGCATCATGGCTTCCTCCTCGCACTCTCTCTGAGGTCATTCACTACAAGGAGTGGTATTAACTACTGTATTATGAAGACACCAAGCAACACTAGGGATAGGTCCACATATGAGGAACCAAGGCCTCCAGCCAAGAGTTTTGTGAGTCTTCATGCAAATGAATCATCAAGACCCTTTAAGTGACTGCACTTGACAATTACATAGACACTCATCCAAAACCATCCAACTCAGTCACTTCTGATTCCTGATGCACAGAAACTGTGAGATAGAAAGTACTGTGGATTTCTGTTTTGTTCATGTCCAATTATGGTTATATAAATATAACATAAAATTTACCATTTATGCCATTTTAAATGTACAGTTTACAGGTACATTCTTGTGCTGCCACAACCACTATCCACGGAACTCTTTATCTTACTTGTGCAACTGAAACTCTATAACCATTAAATAATAACTCCTCATTTCTCCTACACAAAGATCTGACATTCTTCATTCTATTTTCTCTATCTATGACTCTCACTATTCTAGGGATCTCACTTCAGTGGATTCATAGCATTTGCCCTTTTGTGTCTGGCTTACTTCACTTAGCATGAAGTCTTTAAGGTTCACTTATGTTGAGCATGTCAGAATTTCCTTCCTTTATAAGACTGAATAATCCATGTATTACATACTACATTTATGTACCCCTTCATCCATCAACGGGCATTTAGGAATGCTGCTATGAACATGGGTATGCAAATATCTCTTTGAGCCAATTCTGTTAATAGGGTCCTTTGCTACACAGCAGATAGCAATTTTTATGTGGTCAATTGGTCTTTTTCTTAGCTATGCTTTGATATCCTATCCAATAAATTATTGCCAAATCCAACGTTGTGAAGCTTCTGTTCTATATATTTGTCTAAGAGTTACATACTTTTAGCTCTTACATTTAGGTCTTTGGTCCATTCAGATTAGCATTTGCATATGGTACAGAATAAGAGCCCCACTATATTCTTTTGCACATGGATATCCAGTTTTCTCAAGACAATTAGTTGAAAAAAACTGCCTTTTCTCCATTGAATGGTCTTGGCACTCTTGTCCAAAAGCATTTAACCATATATTTCAAGGTTTGTTTTTGGACGTTCTATTCTAAATTATTGGTCCATTTTTCTGTTTATAAGCCACTATCTGGGTTTTGACAGCTGTAGCTCTACAATAAAGTTCAAAGTCAGGAAAAATGTCTTCCACCTTTGTTCTCATTTTTCAAGATCATTTTGATTATCAAGAGTCCCCTGAGACACTACATGCATTTTAGGATAGATCTTTCTATTTCTACAAAAAAAAAATGTTGATATTTTGATAAGGATTGAATAGAAAATGTAGATTTCAGTGGATAGTACTGGTATAAATAGTATGAAATCTTCTAGTCAATGAACACAGAATGATGTTCTATTTAATTTTTGCATTCTTTAATTTTTTTCAGCAACATTTTATAGTTTTCTGTGTAAAAGTTTCTTAACTGCTTGATTAGATTCATTCCTAGCATTTTTTAAATATTATAAATGAAGCTGTTTCCCAGTTTCCTTTTCTGATTTTCACTGTCTGTGTATATACATGCAACTGATTTGTGTGTTGACTGCATCCCACAACTTCACTTAAAAACCACTGATTAGCTCTACAGTTGTGTGTGTGTGCATGTGTGTGTGCATGCATAAAAACAAGGATTTTCCTTTTTTTTTACTTATTTGTTAACAGATAATTTTACTCCTTCCTTTCCAGTTTGGATGCTTTTAAATTATTTCTCTTGCCTTATTGTTCTAGTTAAGACTTTTAGTACTATGTTGAATAGAGGCAGTAAAAACTGGCCATCCTTGTCTTCCTGATTTCAGGGAAAAGCTTTCAGTTTTTCACCACTGAGTATGATGTTAGCTATGGGTTTTTCATATATGGCCTTTATTATGTTGAGGTAGTTTCCTTGCATGTATGGTTTGTTAAAATTTTTATCATGGATGAGTATGCAATTTTGTCAAAAGATTTATCTGCATCAATTGAGATGATCAGGTTTTTTTTTTCCTTCCTTTTGTTAATATAGCATGATTTATTTTCTTATGTTGAACCACCCTTATGTTGCATCCTTGCATTACAGGAGTAAATTCCATTTGGTCATGGTATATAATCCTGATGTTTTGTTTTTGAATTGAGTTTGATAATATTTTCTTGAGGACTTTTGTTTCAATATCCATTAGACATATGGATCCATAGTTCTCTTTCTTTCTTTCTTATATATATATATATGTTTGGTAATGTCTTTGTCTGACTCTGAGATTAGGGTAATGCTGGATTTATAAAATAAATTTGAAAGTATTTTCTCTGCTTTAATTTTTTGGAAGAATTTGAGAAGAATTGGTGATAATTCTTCCTTAAATGCTTGGAAGGATTCACCAGTGAATCCATCTAATCTTGGGCTTTTCTTTTTTGACAGGTTTTTTTGTTTTTTTTTTTACTGATTCAATCTTTTAGATCTATTTAGATTTTGTCTTTTTCATGATTCAGTCTTGATAGGTTATATGTTTCTTAGAATTTGTCCATTTTATCAAGATTATCCAATTTTCTGTCATATAATTGCTCACAGAACTCTTTATATAAAATCTTTTAAATTTCTTTAAAATCAGCAATAATTCCCATCATTCACTTCTGATTTTAGTTATTTAATTATTTTCTTTTTTCTTAGTCTGGCTAAAAGTTTGTCAATTTTCTTAATCTTTTCGAAGAACCAACTTTGATTTTGTTGATTTTATCTACTACTTTTCTATTCTTTGTTTTATCGCTGTTCTAACTTTTATTATTTCCTTACTTCTGCTAGCTTTGGGCTTACTTAGTTCTTTTTCTAGTTCTTTAAGGTATACAGTTAGGTTATTGATTTGAGATATTCCTTCTCTCTTAATGCCAATATTAAAGCTACGTTCCTTCTTCACACTGCTTTCATGGCATTCCATAAATTTTGGTCTTCTTCTTCTTCTTTTTTTTTTTTTTTGTCTCAAGATATTTCCTAATTTTTCTTTGACCTATGAGTAATTTAAAAATGTTTTGTTTAATTTTCACATACTTGTTGGCTTTTAAGTTTTCCTTTTGATATTGATGTCCAGTTTCAGTCCACTGTGGTTGAAAAACACACTTTGTAGGATTCTAATTTATCAATGTTTGTTTTTTGACCTAACACATGGCCTATCCTGGAGAAAGATCTATACGAATATTGCGTACTCTTCCATTTTTAAGTGGAGTGTTCTGTACATTTCTGTTAGATGACACCAGATAATAGCATTGTTCATGTCCTCTATTTCATCATTCATTTTATGTATAATTTTCTTCCATTATTGAAAATGGGCATTGAAGTCTCCTACTATTCTTCACAAAGAGTCGGACACGACTGAGTGACTGAACTGAACTGAACTATTCTTCTAGTGCTTTCTATTTCTCCCTTCAATTCTGTTCATGTTTGCTTCATATATTGAGCTCTGATATTTGGTGCACATATCTATAAAATTACTGTGTCTTCTTGGTGAACTGACTTGTTTTTCATTATAGAATGTCTTCTTTACGTCTCTTTCAACAACTTTTATTAAAATCTATTTTGTCTGATATTAGCATAGCCATCCTTGCTCCCTTTTGGTTACGATTTGGAATATTTCACTTTCAACTCATGCATGTCCTTAGATCTAAAGTGGATCTCCTGGAGAAAACATATAGTTGGATATTGTTTTTTATTCTTTCTTTTTAAAAATTCAGTTTGTCAATGTATACCATTTGATTGGGGAGTTTACATGTATTTGCTGTTACAAGCCACTGTTTTGGAGTAATCACAGCAATAGATAACTATAATATCTATAGATTAATCAGTAGTATCATATCAATATTAACTTCCTGATTTTTATAATTATACTATGCTTATGAAAAAGATGTTTTGTTTCATAATAGGAAAATTATATGGAAGCATTTTATGATTCAGAGGTATTTTCACTTCAAATCATCCTTAAATGTTTCAGAAAGAGAGAGAGAGATTACAGTGAAAATTTGATAACACATTAACAGTTAAAAAACTTAGAAACTAGCACAGGGAATTCCTGTCTGATATCATGTCACAATATAAACAAGATTAAAAAATGAAATTCAGAGACCAAAAATTAAGGATATATTAGAACCCCAAATGTGAATGAAGTATAAGATATTTTTTACTTTTCTGGATGTCCTTAATGAAAGGAGAGAGAAAATGATGAGGGGGAGTATACAGATAAATAATTACTGGCAATTTTTCAGGATTAATGAAAGATACAAAGATTAAGTAATCTAAGACAAACCAAAAAAGTCAAAACCTGGACATGTCGCAACAAAACTGCAAGGCACTAAACACACAGGGAAAAAATATTAAAAGTAGTGGAAAGGAAAGATTGATCATCTTCACAAAAGCAATTAGATTGACAACTGACTTCTAAATAATAGCAGTTTATACCAGAAACCAAGAAAGTAATAGATTAAATATTCTAAAGCAAAATAACTGTCAACTTAGACTAATACATTGACCAAGATATCTTTCAATGATGAGAAAGAAATGCATATATTTATAAACAAAACCTGAGCATTTGTTATCAATAGATAATTACTAAATGACACTCTGAATGTAGTTCTTCAAACAGAATAATGTGATCTCAGAAGATCTCAGATGAAAGAAAGAACAGATGCAAACAAAGTGAGCAACATTCTCATCTACGTAAAATAAAAATAAAACTCATTTGGACTAAAAATTGCAATATAACTAAAATCCATGAAAATTACACACAAAATGAAAGGAGATTGATTGTAGTTATGTTATTCCAAGCTGTTATATTGTTGAGACTTTGAGTAAAGATAAAACTTCACATTAACATTTATAAATCATTAAAGACTAGAAAAGAGAATGCAACTATTGTACTAATTAATAAAGGGAAATATAAATGAGAATAACTAATCAATTTAAAATAATTAAGAAATAGAAAGCATGAAAGTAGAAAAAACTCAAAATAATGTTGAAAATATAAAAAAATGAACATTTGTGTTAGCATAAATAGACTAAATACTTGAGCTACTATAAAATTCAAAACAGTGGCTAACTGTGGCAATGAGGCAGTATGATTCCATTTCTGTATAATCAAAAATGTATATATGTCCCATAACGAATATACACTGATAAAAACTTATCCTAAAACCATAATAAAAAGCAAGAGAATGATTAAAAAAAATTCAGAACAGAGATGATCTCTGAGGAAATAAGGAAAGAGATTGGATTGGCGAAAATAGAGGCCTTATTTTAGAATATTGTTAACATTTTTCTTACACAGAATGGTGAACATAGCATTGTACACTTTATAGTTTTCTTTATACCTCAATATATTATTACCATTTTTCATATTTCTAGATATTTAATAAAAACAAAGGGGCAACATCAGAAATAAAAGATTCTGGGTGGATATAGAATGTTTTGTATTACTCTTCTGATGCTAGACTGAGCTGTCTGATTGACAAGAAATATCTGATTGGGGAACCAGCCTGATTAGAAACAGTGCAAGCAAACAAAAAACATAGGTCAGGTCTAGATAACCATTAAGTTCTGCTAGATAGCTGAGCTATGGCAGATTGCAAAAATGCCTCAGTTTTTCACTCCTCCCTGTATCCACACTCTTTGTTTTGTTATTTTACAGCTACTGTCATCAAGAGGTGGAATCCATTTGTCCACCCCTTGTATCTGGTCTGACCTAATAACTTGCTTTGGCCAAGAGTAAAACCATTTGGGGTCATTTTTAAGCACTGGCCTTGAGACAGCTTGAAGGCTTCTTTCTCTTAAAACCCTGCTATGCACTGTGTGAATTTATCCAAGTTAATCAATCGTTTGATGAGAGACAAGTGGCCCAGTCAACCTAGCACCTCAGCCAGAAAATTGTGAAAGTCAGTGAGGGAAGCCATCTGAGACTAGTCAGTGTGGTCTACCCACTGCCGCCCTCCTCTGTATGAGCAAGTTCATTTGAAGTAAGTTGAGCCCAGGATGAGCGAAACTACCCACTGACCAAAAGTCCTGTGAGAAATAATCAAATGATCATCAAGTTAATAAGCAAGTGAGTTTGGGGGTAGTTTGTTACTCAGCAAAAAACAAAAAACAAAAAACAAAAAACAAAAAAAAACCCTCAATCATGCAATCATGAAAGAAGATATTAATCATAAAAAAACTAATTTACAATTCTACAAGTATTTTTTATTTCTTCCCTATGTTTCTTTTTTTTCTGAAAGTACTTGTAAAATGTATTTACTGGATTGTACTTTTATAAATTCATGAAACAGATATTTCTATTATGAATAAGATGTCCCCATTTTGGAATATTTGAGACAAAAAAGTCCTCAAAAATGATCACATCTGAGTAGATGGATTTTAAATTACTTTAAAAAAATATATCAAATAGGATAAAGTTTCTTAAGAACATGGAAAAACTCAAGGGAAAATGCACAGGTTTGAAGTTGAGGTAGGCTGGTCTCCCTTCTCTTAATTTATAGCACTGTGAAAACTAGCTGTACTGCAGAGCCACCATATTCATGAGAACAAGAGCACAGGGGTGGCAGAAGGTATTCTTAACAAAGTCATCAAGGCACTCATGAGGATGGCACATTTTCCATGAACAAGCAGCATAACTTAGTGCTTTTCTCTAACACCACACAGCATAATGGAAATGGCACTTTCAGAATACTGATTCTCCCACAGGGAACTCAACAGTAAACTAGGAAAAAAGATCACAGGTTCTGACAGCTGATTGGTGAATTAATTAGGTCTTGCACTTTTTTTTCATGTTATTGTAAATTACATGTAGAGCATGCACTCAGAGTCTTAAAAAGATTCCAAGGATGCTAAGTGTCACACAATAGTAGGGCAAAATGTAATGAGAATCCAAAGGGAAGCTCAGTGTAAATAGGTTTACCAGAGGCTTGCTGAGATTAAGCTCACTTCTTAGGGGGAAATTAAGATTTGGGTGGTAAAATTATTTGGTCTCCAAGCAAAAGGAATTAATATATTTTTAAAAAGTACTTTCTACAAAGGTTTCCCATATAGACTTAACTTCTTATTGTAAACTTTTTCTTAACAATCTTTAAAGTCATTTGTCCTCATGCATTCTATCAAGTGACAGGAAATTTTGAGAAGAGACTACCAAGAGAACCATTTTTCATTCTGCAATGACTACATTATTATTACTGCGAACTATAACCTCTCAAGAAATAGTTTCTTGTTGTAGGCCTCTATTGATAAGTGCACCTTGTTAGGTAACATATTGTATTTTATTTATCAGCTGTGAGCTTGTGAGCAAGTTAATCTCTTGAGTCCTCAGTTTTTCCATCTACAGAATGAGGCTAATGATAATATTATTTTCACAAGGCTGTTATGGGGATTAATAAAGTAAACACAAAGTATTTAAAATAATGTCTGGCACAATGTTATAGAAGCTGTTGCAAAAATACTGATACAAAAATTATGTTCTCTTATTTCCACTGACATCCATTTTCATTCAAACATTGGTTTACTTGGTGGATGAAGATTTTGATTTCCAACAGTCTGAATGAAAATGGATTTTTCCTCGGAAGACAGTATTTTCATGGAGTTGGAGTATAAAAACACTAACAGAACTTCACATATTGAGGGTAGGTGTGTAAGGGTTCCCAGGACACTTACTATTTTCACTATTATCTTCTGTAGCTGGGAAGATAAGGTGATAAACATAGGGCAGACATGATATCTATCAGTCAGAAAATACAAGTACTTAAATTCATTTCAAGCCTCCTTTCTGGTGTGGAGAAGGGAATGGCAATGCATTCCAGTATTCTTGCATGGAGAATCCCCATGGACAGAGGAACCTGGTGGGCTACAGTTGGTGGGGTCTTAAAGAGTCAGACACTACTGAGTGACTAAGCATTTCTGGTGACAAACTGATGCTGATCTAAGTGTGCTGAGGTGCAGTTGTGTTTTGATTAGCTATTTACCATGCCCTGTGGGAAAGGCACGCAGTACATGCAAAACTGATTCAATGCACCTGAACTCTGAGCAAAAGGTTGGGAAGGGCCATGAAGAGGATGCAAATCAAATGCTGAAATAAGTTTCTTGCCTTCAAATCTACAAAACAGCTATTAATATTGGGTTGGCCAAAAAGTTCATCCAGGTTTTTCCGTAAAATGAGAAATCCACACGGACTTTTTGGCCAAACCCAATACTTTCACTTTTTTTTTGCAATAAAACACTGATCGTTGACAAAACATATGGCTACAGAGAGAAAATGTAAAGCATTTAAAAGGTCATTCTTAAATTTAGTTCCTTTCTCTTCCCCTGTCTGCTGTTCACTGAAGCTAACTACTGAGTCATGAAGGAATCAACTATTGCACCCACAGGATGCCTGAAGAACAGTATAGGGATGAGATAAGTGCAAAAGTGAACCAATGCTTCTGAAAGAATCCACTTGAGATTATATCTGAACTGATAAACATTAAGAGAACTGAGGTATGGAAGTACCTTATTGAAATAAGTGGGACTCTGATATTCATAAGAAGCAAAATGCTACTATAACTAGGTAATATGAGATATTTGGAAAACAGAAGTAAGAAATTAAATACTTACATTGAGAGAGTATGCTGCATTCTGCTTATTCCTAAGAGGATTTGAGATGGCTAAGTTGTTTTTGGTATAAGATAAAAATATCTCTTTTTAACATGGATGGGTTCAATAATGTTAGGGATAAAGTTAGTTCCTGCTTGAAAACAAGTAGCTAGTATCTAGAGGAATCCAGGACTACTGGACTTCTTTCTCAGACCACAGGGCTACTTTCTATGTCATTTCTAAAGGAACTGTCTACAAGGAGTACGGGCAATTGGGCAAAGCTCCACTTTCTTATTACCAGTGTTTAGGACCTAAACGCTAAGATGCAGAACTGTGATAAGCTGGAACCAGGATTTGGGTTAGAAGTCTGAGAGATTTCTGTTATTCTACTTCAAATTCAAGACCAAATTGTATAGTAGACACTGATCAGATCAGATGCCTTCAAGGAAAAGACAGATCAGAGGGACCTGCCTAGAGATTAAGTCCTTGGTCAGTTTACCATGTGGAGAGATAGGATAGTAAGGAGAAGTGAAGTGAAGTGAAAGTCATTCAGTCATGTCTGACTGTTTACCACCCCATGGACTATAGCCTGTCAGTGCCTATGCCCATGGAATTCTCGAGGCCAGAATACTGGAGTGGGTAGTCATTCCTTTCAGGGGATCTTCCCAACCCAGGGATTGAACCCAGGGCTCCTACATTGTAGGCAGATTCTTTACCATCTGAGCCACAAGGGAGAAGAGTGCCTTAATGAGATGACTGAGCTTCTCCATGTAGGAAGACCTCAGCCTTTAGAGTGAAATAAAGGCAGACTCATGCCTACACACCTACATGTTCATTAATGACTATCCCACAGTACCTTAGAATCTCCATTTAGATTACCGTCTCTTCTTCTTGGGACTTACTTACATCCTCCTTCTCCTTGAAAGCTCTTCTGACAGATATTGCATAGGTAACTCCTTTTCATTCAGTACCCAGCTTAAAATATCACCTCTATAATTAGGTCTTTTCTGACAACACAATTCAAAGCAGCTCCTCAGCCTCTCAACCTATTTTATTTCCAATTATTATTATTATTGAATATTTTCTTTTGCCTATTTTTATTGTTAATGAATTCCACACCCTACAACACCCATTGAGAACATTAGCTCTGTGAGGACAAGCATTTTATCTATATTGCTTACTCACAGACATAGGAATTATAACTGAACATGATAGGCACTCAATAAATGTTAACTGAACGCATACATTCATGAATGTGTGTGTGTACATGTTGGTAAGCCAAGAAAGGTAGCAGCAAAAGAGCTGCTTCTTGGGAACTTCTTATATCAATATTAGCCATAGCTAGTATTTACCAAGAATATGTATTAATATATTAAGTGATTATCTTGGTTAACATTCACAACACCCCCATAATATAAACACTGAAAGAAGACAAGATGGCATCCTGACCAAACCTACTCTAGAACCAAATAAAACACATGGTATTCATGCTCAGACTGATCAAAGGCAGTTGTGCTTCATACCATTTATGCCATTCAATCCTATTTACTCACTGACACATGAAACAGAATCAATTATAAGCTTCCTAGCATCCTACAAGGACCTTCAGATAAATCTATTACATGATCTACTGGAATGATAAGCTAAAAATAAACAAGTTGCCAGGAGAAACCCTACTCCCAGTTTGGAGTGCTGAAACTGGGGGGAAGTGTGTCGCACCATCTCCTTATTGGAGACACTCTACACAGAATGAAGAAAAACCATACCATGAGTAACATTACCACAATAAATGTAAGCATAGGTTTCTGACATCTATTAACACAAGTCGGTATAGATTGATTATACTGATTCAATTTAGTGACCTTCTCTAGAGTGAATACAAAGATTTTAACAGTCTTATTTAACCCACTGATAAAATTACAGCTATATTTATGAATGAAAAATATTCATATCATTCAGGCAATCCTCCTTCAATGTTATTTCTTGCTACTACCTTGCTGATTAATACTGGCTGGGAAAAACTGTGGTGTATATATTGTATGATAAGTAACAGATTATACTCATTTGATGTTACTAATTGAAACATATCCTTAGGTTTTAAAACATGCATAATTTTGGCATCTTCTTAGATGCCTAAAGCAGTAGACTTATGTGGACAGGCTACCACTGTATCTATGCAGAGAAGTACAAAAGGGAATATTTGTAGCCAACATCTGGACTTTTCTCAGGAAAAACTCTGATCTTACCCAATACATGAACTTTCTTATTGAAAGGTCAATACCTTATCCTAATCATAATCCTAAATTATTAAAAAGATAATAAACAAGGTACCCATAAAATAGTCAACTTTAATCCATGCTGTAAAATGTACTCCTGGGTAACTAACTGTTGGGCTCTAACTCAAGAACAGTGAAATGGCAAAGCATATAGTTAGCAATGGTTGATGTTAAGTCATTCTTTGTACCATCATTAATACATGAAACCTCAATAACAATATCACACCATAAGCAGTAGTTTCATAATCCTATTTTCATAGATTATTAAAGCCTCAGAAACCTCCCCTAAATTTCCAAAGTGACAGATGCAGTAAGTGGAAACTAGGAATGCTGCACCGGGTTTGAGGCTGCAACTACTAAAACATTCTGCTTCATTATTGGAAACATGTCAGATAGGTGAAATTCATAGATTTGGGGAGCTGAAAAGAATCTTGAGGTTCACTTTCTCAGCCTTCGAATACAGATGAACTAAAACTGAGTAAACAGTTGACTTCAAGTTGATATCCTAGTTGATATTCTATCCTATTAAAATAGAATTATTCCAGAGAGATTAAATCTCAACATGCTCAGAAAGGAAATGAGGGCTTAAATATTTTGACCCACATACTCCTGAATTTCTCTCTCAACTTCAGCTCTGAAGACAGCCTACTTATTTCACTTTCTTCAAGGTAATAAAGCCAACACTTCCACCCTCTGCCTCATTGGAAAAATTCATCATTAAAGTATTCCTAGATCAAGACTGCATCCTCCAAGCTGCACTACTACCACTGGGAGACAAGCCTAAACCAACAATCCCTGAAGAAATTCTACATTTTTTCTAAATAAAATTTCTTTATAGAAATCATCTTAAATTAAGAAAACATTAGCAAACCTAATCCAACAATACATAAAATGGATCATACTGCATGATCAAGCTGGATTTATTCCAGGGTTACAAGAAAGGCTCAACACATAGACCTAGAGACTGTCGTCCTGAGTGAAGTAAGTCAGACAGAGAAGGAGAAATACCATATGACAGCCTTTATATGTGGAATCTAAAAAGAGATGAAACAAATGAACTTAGTCACAGAACAGAAAAATACGCACAGACTCAGAGTATGAACTTATGGTTGCTGGAGGTGGATGGAAGAAGGGATAGCTGGGGAGTTTGGGATGGACACATACATACTGCTATGTCTAAAGCTGACAGTGACATACTGTATAGCACAGGAAACTCTGCTCAGTGTTGTGTGGTGGCCTGGATGGGAAGGGAGCTTGGGGGAGAATGGATACATGCATATGTATAGCTTCACTGTTCACCTGAAATTGTCACAACATTGTTAACTGGCTATGTACCAATACAAAATAAAAAGTTTAAAGAAAATCAATAAATGTGATACACAACACCAACAAAAGGAAAGATAAAAACCACATGATCATCTCAACAGACACAGAATAAACATTTGACAAATTCAACAGTCATTCATGACAAAAAACTCCCATCAAAGTGGCTATAGAGGGAACATATCTCAACATAATAAAGGCCATTTATGGCAAACCTATAGCCAACATAACACTCAGTAGGGAAAAGTTGAAAGCTTCCCAATAAATTCAAAAACAAGACAAGGATGCCTCTCTCACTAGTTCTCTTTTACATACTATTGGAAGTCCTAGACACAGTAATCAGGCAAGGAAAAAAAAATTGTATCCAAATTAGAAGGGAATAAGTAAAGTTATTACTATTTGCAAATGATATAATACTCTACATAGAGAATCCTAAAGTCTCCACTCAAAAACTGGTAGAACTAATAAATAAATTAAGCAAGGTTGCAGGACACAAGATTAATACACAGAAATCTATTGTGTTCCTATATACTAATAATGAAAATATCAGAATGAGAAAGTAAAATAAAATCCTGCTTAAAATCACATATCAAAAAATATCCATCATTAAAATTAATGAAGTAGGGCAAAGGCCTATATGCTGAAAATTATAAAACACTGATGAGGGAAACTGAAGATGATTCAAAAGAATGAAAAGATATACTATGTTCTTGTATTGTAATAATCAATATTATTAATATAGCCATATTACTCAAAGTAATCTACAGATTTAATGCAATCCCTATGAAAATACTCAGGATATTTTAAGAGAAATAGAAAAAAAAAAGTCCAAACTTTATAAGAAACCACTAAAGATCAGAATTGAAAAGGAATCATGAGATAAAAGAACAAAGCTGGAGGTATAACTCTCCAAGATGTCAGACAATACTGCAAAGCTATACTCAAAATAGTGTGGTATTGGGGGGAAAATGGATATATATTAATAGATCAATGAAAGAGAATAGAGAGTCCACAAATAAACCCACATAACTATGGTCAATTAATCTATCATGAGGAAGGCAAGAAATAGGCAGTAAAGGAAAAACTGTCTCTTCAACAAGTAATGATTAGAAAGCTGGTTAGTCATATGTAAAATAATGAAATTAGAACATTCCCTCAAATCATATATAAAAATGTAATTAAAATGGTTTAAAGACTTAAATGTTAGACAAAGTACCATAAAACTTCTAGAAGAGAAGATAGGCAAAAACCTCCCCTCTTTGACATAAGTTGTAGCAATCTTTTCTTGGATCAGTCTCTGGAACCTAATTAAAAGATTTGTACAACAAAGGAAAACTAATAAAATGAAAACAAAAACAACAGCGTTTCAGAACTGGAGAATGTGAAGAAGAGAGGATATATGTATGCCCCTGCTGTTGCTGTTTAGCCACTAAGTCATGTCTGACTCGGTGACCCCATGAACTGCTGAACTGCCAGGCTCCTCTGTCCTCGGGATGTTCCAGAAAGGAATACCAGTGTAGGTTGCCATTTTCTCTTCCAGAGGATCTTCATGACCCAGGGATCAGGCCCACAGCTTCTGTCCTGTCTCCCACACTGGCAGGCTGATTCTTTACCGCTGAGCCACCCG
The DNA here is from genome assembly GCF_023091745.1 of Budorcas taxicolor. Classification (NCBI taxonomy): domain Eukaryota; kingdom Metazoa; phylum Chordata; class Mammalia; order Artiodactyla; family Bovidae; genus Budorcas; species Budorcas taxicolor. Next base: position 18,571,788 of record NC_068917.1, on the reverse strand, counting down.
GAAGGCCCAGATATATGTATGTGCGTGTGTGTGTGCTAAGTCACTTCAGTCGTGTCCAACTCTGTGCGACTCTACGGACTGTAGCCTGCTAGGCTCCTCTGTCTCTGGGATTCTCCAGGCAAGAATACTGCAGTGGATTGACATGCCCTCCTCGAGGGGATCTCTCCAACCCAGGGATCCAACCTGCATCTCTTAAGTCTCCTGCATTCGTAAGCAGGTTCTTGACCACTAGCGTCACCTGGGAAGCCCCTAGATATATATGTATAACTAATTCACTTTGCTGTACACCTGAAACTAATATAGCATTGTAAATCAAACAATACCCCCATATCTTCTTAAAAAAAGGCATATATAATTCTTTCAATTTATAGGTTCCCTCATTATCACATTTGCTCAGGGCAGTTATCTTTGAGTTTATCACTGTCCTTCTTTAATTTGTGTATTCAGTTCTCAGTTGGGAGTCTTCTATTCCCATTCTGAGCTAACCTATTTTACAGACCCTTCTCTGTTCAATGTGCCTATTAATTTCATTCACATTCTAACTGCACACTGGCTATCACACTGGATACATTTACTTTCTAAACTTGAATAGATGCTTCTGTGTACAACATAAAATATCTCTGCTATATTCATAATTTATCTCACTCTTAACCAATACTGATATACATACACATACATATTCTGATATTTAGAAAGAGGAAAATAATTTTTAAAAATTCACCTAAAGTTTTCAGGAAATAAACATTAGCAATAACAAATAGGTGCATAGTTCATTACCTGTGGGAGTGAGGGGGGCAAAGTTAAAATTTCCATCTGTCATTTTAGATGAAGATTGTGGACAAAGGAAAAAGAGTCAGTGTTTGGGAGTAAGGGGCTGAAAATGGAAGTGAAAGTGAGCTTATTTGTTAGAAAAAGTCTCTAGAATATGTGGGCTCTGACCTTTCATTCTGCTTATGATACCTGTTTTAAACTTCTGTTAAAATGAAAGTTCTCAGTACAAATTTCCATATGGTTTAGATGTTTTTAAAAACCACATCAACATTAAATGAAATATTAATAACAAGTGAATTGTATGTATTTCTCCTTCTTTTGCTGAAAGAATAAAACCACCTTCTATCTACTATCAAAGTATATCTGAAGACAGCCTGTGTTCTTCAGGTTCCCGAGAAGTAATAGATGGTAGACTTTCACATAAATTCAACCAGAAAACAAGATATTAACTTACCAGGATTACTTGAACTGACTAAAGAAACTATGAAAGGCTATACTATAAAAATATTCAAAGAAGAAATATTTCACAGTGTCTTCAAATCATGTCAAATTTACCATATTATAAATGCCATTAAATGTTCTCTTTGATTGGAAGGGCCCTGTGAATGATGGACAGTTTTGTGCTGTACAGATGAGCAATTTCCCCTAATTCTCTTCACATGACTGCTCATTCTTTGCCTCTTAGCTCATCCAAGTTAACATAATGGAGCCCCTTGTAAAACATTGAGCCATGTGCTTTAGCATGCAGTTTATGATTTAAGTTTTATCAAGATGTCTTGATTTTTAAAATTTGAACAATTTAGTCTATTTTATGTATATTTAATTTCTTTCCTATTATGCCTTGAAATGTATTTCTATTTCTAATTTAAATTTCTATTTGAATGCATAGAAAATGTATTTCATTTAGAAACCAAAACACCATCCTAGACTTCTGTGTTTATGTTTGTATCTTTTTCTGCCTTTTGTAATTGGATAAACCATTTACATACAAGTCATTCTGTTTTTACTATTATCGTCTGTTTGACAGACATGTGAAACAGTGCAGAAGCAGGCATATTCCCTTTCTTAGAAACTCATTTTTCAGGTGAAAATGTTCTTTTCTTCATTTCTTGGTCTTCATGAGGACAAAAGTGAGTAGCCCCATATATCTACCTTTAGTTATATTAAATGAGGTTTTCTTAATAGTTATTAGCCAAACCTTGTCTTCCTGGGCACCCCTGGAATTCTAATTCCCTTCTCCATAATCTCAGGTGGTGAAAAGAAAGCAGTGATTGCAAATGTTTCAATTTAATCTCTTATAACTGAAAACAAAAATAAAACAAATAATAAAAATAAAATTCTTGCTGTGATGCTTGATGGCAGACCACTAGTAGAGAAAGACAAAGTAGAAAAACTAATAACCTCCTCCAAGGAAAAGAAAGTAATCCACATTATAAATAGTCAAACCACTGAAGTAGTTTCTACTTTTGTAGCTGTAATTTTGTAAACTATAGGGTGAGCAAATGTGTATTTAGGTATACCCTCCAGAATTAATGAAAAAACAACAAAAAAAGCCCAGATGTAACTCAACTACCACTTTAAATTAATAATAATATACCTCCAACACAACTACCTAAGTCATAAATACTAATAAAGAAAATATCTTTAGCCGTTAAATTTTATGTGTAACACGTGAACATGTTAACATAGTATTTAAAGAGACAAGATGACTTTAATCAAACAAAAACAGAGAACAGATTGTCTGAAAAACATAATACATATAATAGTTTTACAGAGGAAAATGCATACGCATAGGAGTGGTTGTCAATATGTCAGTAACTTCCCCCAGTCACTTTGGAGCTAACAAGCCAGAGGAACCACTTAATTAAAGTGAAGTGAAGTCACTCAGTCGTGTCCAACTCTTTGCGACCCCGTGGACTGTAGCCTACCAAGCTCCTCCGTCCATGGGATTCTCCAGGCAAGAATACTGGAGTGGGTTGCCATTTCCTTCTCCAGGGGATCTTCCTGACCCAGGGATCGAACCCGGGTTTCCCGCATTGGAGGCAGATGCTTTAACCTCTGAGCCACCAGGGAAGCCCATACTTAATTAAATGTATGACCAAATAAAAGAAAATTTACTTTCTTCTTGGTATAAAGAAAATAAATCTTAATACAAAAAATAGTATTTCATTACATCCTGAAAATACAAATAAGATAAATTTGGCATTTACCTTATGTGATTAAAAATCCATTGGACACTTTAGAAGCCCAAGTAGCTCATGATGCAGCTTCCCAGGGGCAGTCTTCAATTACTATAAATAAAAGGTGAAAGATAACGTTTAGAACAATATATGTCTCTGTAGAGTGATGCTGATTACCTGTGAAATGTTTATTATCACGTATCTCTATTTAAATATTAACTCCCTCTTTATTGCTGTTATCACAGATTTTGTTAAATGCACAAAATAGAAAAGCAAGTTATGTATTTCTGGGACTTCCAAGGAACCAAATAGGCTCCAGATTACAAAACTACAAAAAATAAAAACTATTCAATCCCATTTTATTTAACTGGGAAAGGCAGTTGAAGTATGCAAACTAAAGCATTTATAATGGAAACGTTTTATTATTATGTACACATTACCAATATAAATATTGTTATAGTCATAACACTGAGTTATAAGTATTATGGACTGTTGGCTCCTTGTCTCTTTTTACTATTGACTTCCTTGCAAGATTTAAGCAACTATTCTTACTTTGTTTCATAATTTTCCTGGAGAAGAATCATAAAATGTGGAAAACAATAGTTATAAGTTTGATATGCTGATATATAATACGTAGGCATGTAGGTGGCTTCTACTTCTAGACAATAGATTCTCTCTCTCTCTCTCTCTTTAGTTGCTAAGTCGTGTCCGACTCTTGTGACCCCATGAACTGTAGCCTGACAGGCTCCTCCGTCCATGGGATTTTCCAGGCAAGAATACTGAAGTGGGTTGCCATTTCCTTCTCCAGGGGATCTTCCCAACCCAGAAATCGAACCAGGGTCTCCTGCATTGTAGGCAGATTCTTTACCAACTGAGCTATGAGGGAAGCTCTATACTATACAGAGTTCAAAAATTAATAATACTGTTTGTATCGAATGGGACTGTATTCCATCCTTCTCCTACATCTCCCTCAATCCAAACCTAATGCATAGACCCCAGGCACAGATCCAAAAGTCTCAGGCATGGACCTCAATAAAGCAGCATCATGGACATCTGTGTTCTACCTCCCACCCCTTTCTGAAACTCTAATCCATTAAGTGGCAAAGAAGATGACAGTAGGGACAGAGACAGTGGGGGAAATGGTGTTTCTAACTAGGAAGTATAACTTTGTCAAGGGATGTGTGGCATATTAGAACAGAAATAAATGAGCATCTTCTTATCCCATTGTAAGAGGGTCATATAAGTCAATGTTTTAAGGGTTGGATTCATATAAATTACATTATTAACTCAGTGTTTCTAAAAGCTGCTATCAGGAACTGTGTGTGTGTGTCTGTGTGGATTAGTCACTCAGTTTATCTATTTAGTATATCTAGATGCTCAGTATCTATAAATACTCTTTGCAATCCTATGGACCGTATAGCCTGCCAGGCTCCTCTGTTCATGGGATTCTCCAGGCAAGGATACTGGAGTGGGTTGTCATGCCCTCCTCCAGGGGATCTTCATGACCCAGGGGCCAAATCCATGTCTCTTACATCTCCTGAATTGGCAAGAGGGTTCTTTTCCACTAGCGCCACCTAGGAAGCCCCAATATAGGCAACAAATATCTATATACACTAAATACTTATATGTTTACACAAATATATAGGTATTGACATATAATATATAGCATATATATACATATATAATTTTTTATTAGTTCCCTCACTATGTGTTCTTTCATTTCTTTTGTCTGCTCTTGAGTATTAGAACTCACTTTGAAGAAAAATGCTTTCCAGACAAATAAATTCTGTATAGTGAATAACACATTGGGTTAGATTCCAGAAAGACATCAGAAGCTACATTTACATAGAGAGAAACAAACTTTGAAGGAAAATGTTAAACACTTTTGGCAAGAAAGAGAACACTCTAAACATAATAATGGGACACTAGGCAAAAACTACTGAAATGCCAAGAATGACTATAGAGCATTTTATAAGTTTCTGGATGTACTGTAGAATTATCCTGCTTTCCTAAAAACACATCAGCTTGTCCAATGCCTCATCATATTCTAACTCTATGTTAGCAACTGATTGCCTTGACCTCATTTTGCTATTCATAATTCTAAACAATTCTGAACTTTTATTGAACGGTCACTGTGACAAGTGCTGTAATAGATATTTTCATTTGGTGATCTCTTTTAATCAGTAAAGATATACACAGTGCCATACTTTGCAGACAGCTACCACTGTCCTACATTATATGTCCCAGCATAAAATCCCTAAATTGGAATTCGCACGTTCCATAAAATAAAGTGCTACCTGCAACTAATTATAAGCTTTGTTTTATATCATTAAGTCACTTAAAATATTTTTTATGTCTAAGGTGTTTATTGAATAATTATAAATATATATGGAATGTGAAAGCTATCAAAATCTACTGTCATATTTCAATATTTCAGTGGAATAGGGAGGTGAAATCACAAGTCATTTTCTTATGATTTTCTTATGATCATATCTAAAAATATGACATCTTTAATGAAATAAGAATGTGTATTATATCAGGATTTCCTAATGTTGCTTGGAGAAGACAATTTAGTTAAGACCAAATACTGTTTAAGAAAGACATAAAATAAGCTCTAATGGCAAAGTAAATGGCATATATGCAAAAGAAGTAGCAAGCTATAAAGAACAAAAGAGATTGTTTTGTTAAATGAAAAAAAAAAAAAAGAAAAGAAACAAAGAATACAATGTTTGGGACAGACAAGGTACTGGATAAAGAAGGTGGGGGAAATGTGTTGATAAAACCCATAAAAGTATGTGTATCTATTTGTATTTCTTTTGGTGGGAGTTGAAGGAGTACAGCTATCTAAAGTGAAATTCCTTCTGAGTTTCCTGTGTTATTCATGGAATACTGAAGAAAAAATTAAAGCTATAATTCCTAAAAATGAAATCAATGGTTATAATAATGGGGTCAATAATTTGATCTTTGATACAGACCACCTTCTGGATAAAATGTAATGAATAAGGTAAGAAGTCAGGTCCAGATGTGGTCCTAGATCATGTGACTCACTCCTCTTAAATTGAGGAGATACTCTCTTTCCAGTGGTCATGTATGGCTGTGAAAACTGAGCGCCGAAGAATTGATGCTTTTGAACTGCGGGGTTGGAGAAGACTCTTGAGAGTCCCTTGGACTGCAAGGAGATCCAACCAGTCCATCCTAAAGAAAATCAGTCCTTAATATTCACTGGAAGGATGGATTCTGAAGCTGAAACTCCAATAGTTTGGCCACCTAATGCAAAGAACTGACTCCTTGGAAAAGATACTGATGCTGGGAAAGATCGAAGGTGGGAGAAGGGGATGACAGAGGATGAGATGGTTGGATGGTATCATAATGCGATGGACATGAGTTTGTGTAGGCTCCAGGAGTTGGTGATGGACAGAGAAGCCTGGTGTGCTGCAGTCCATGGGGCTGCAAAGAGTCAGACATGACTGAGCGACTGAACTGAACTTTACAACAAAGGGATCTAGGAAAGTAGCAGGAAAATAGTAGTAACAGAGTAAATACTGCTCACAGGAAGCAGAGGCAAAGCATGAAAAGTCAGTTCATAAAAATTGATCGATTAGTTTGGCTGAGCTAGAATGGCTCAGAACAAAGAATTTGAGGAAATATACCCTCAACATTTTGAGTGAGGCACACAATTTGAGATAAGTGATAATGCCTAGCACACAAGAAATGGGGACCTGATGAATGCGTATCTGCAAGTATTTAGTAAACAGAAGATAGCCCAAGCCAAGTAAAAACTAAGAAGAATCTGTTTACATGCTTAGATTGTTCAATAAAATCACACTTATAGCTGGCAATGTACCTAATAGAATCTTGAGTACCAACTTGGAAAAGGTACCTAAAATGTATACATAATTTTTTACCATAGGTGTACACAAATTATGTGTTTCCCCTCAAGATCACATGAGTAGCTATGACATAAATATAAGACAATATTTTAAGTCTTCTGGCTTCCAGGTCAGTTCCCTTTTCATTATGTGTTATTGTTTGCTTATCTACCATCTCCTATAATTAGATGTGTGCATGTTAAGTTGCTTCAGTCCTGTCTGAGTCTTTGTGACCCTATGGACCATAGCCTGCCAGGCTTCTCTGTCCATGGGATTCTCCAGGCAAGAACACTGGAGGGGGTTGCCATTTCTTCCTCCAGGGGATCCTCCCAAGGGCCGAACCCATGTCTCTTATGTCTCTTGCATTGGCAGGTGAGTTTACCACTAGTGCCACGAAGGAGTCTCTATTACAATTGAATCCCAAATGTGTATAATACTAAGCACATGATGACTGTAAGTACAGCATTTGGTTGATGTGGGGATGAACATATAGTAAATTTACCACAGTTCCCAGCACTTGGTATGTAATTAAATGGTAGCTGTTTAAATGAGAAAAAATATTAATAAGAGGAGGATACAGTGGTAAAGAGAAAAAAAATATTCAAGGGATCAATGAACATGCTATAAAACCAATTTTAGGTGGATTAATATTTTTAAAATACAACCAGGGCTGACTTAAACCGTACTCAAACAAAAGTGACTTTAATTTCAAGGTTAGAGATATATCAATATAAATTATAAAAGAAACACTCTTTTTATTTACTTCTTTAAACAAATATAATAATATTTTAAATTGATTCAAACAGAGGTAAGTAGATACTTTAAGTTTAAGGAGTATTTGAAAACAAGGTGGAAAAAATAGCCATCTTCCTGAACCTTCAATGCTTTTTTAGAGGGAAAACATTCCTACACAGCGAATATTTATAGATATGAATACCATTTTGTTAGGAATTTATATCTCCACCTTCAGAAGTGTTTAAGAGGAAAAATTAGAAAACTCTCTGCTTTAAATGAAAGGGTAGACAATTTTACCATTCTTCTCTCGTTTTCCACAACATTTGCTAGTGATTCTTATACTTTATTTCAAAGTGAGGGAAAACAGAGATTCCCCTCCCCACCCCACCAAGGAAATATGTACTATGTATACGGCATCTTCTCTTAAAAGTAAAGTAATTCTCTCACGGAATTTTTTTATCCACTATTATTAACACTTAGTATATAATAGTCCGTGGGCTCTATGCAACCTAATTCTCAATTGATGTATTTAAAAACCTTCATTTAAACATATGGGGTTTCCCTGGTGGCTCAGTGGTAAAGAAGCCCCATGCCAATGGAGCAGACACAAGAGATACGGGTTTGATCCCTGGGTCAGGAAGATCCCCTGGAGAAGGAAATATCAACTCACTCCAGTATTTTTGCCTGGGAAATTCCATGGACAGAGGAGCCTGGAGGGTTGCAGTCCATGGGATCTCAAAGAGTTGGACACAACTGAGTGACTAAGCACAACAAACACAATATAGAATAGTAGGGAAAAGTGAAATAACATGCCTACTGTGTGCCTAGATATGGATGCTTTAAAGAGATTATTTAATTTAATCATCATAAGATAAATCATGTCAGACAGATACTACTGTCTCTTTAAAAATGAGTAATTGTGATGACTTAGAGGGGTGGGATGGGAGGGGTGGGAGCGAGGTTTAAGAGGGAGGGCGTATATGTATACCTATATATATACATTCATATAGGTGATTCACTTGTTGTACACCAGAAACCAATACAACATTATAAAGCAATTATCCTCTAACTAAAAAATATAATTTAAAAATACAGAACTGAGGCTTAGAAAGTGACACAACAATTTTTTTCAAGATCACAGACCTTTCCATTATGTAACACTCCCTTCAAAGCACTAGCTATGGATATCTTTGGTCATGGGACTGGTTAGAACAAATGTTAAACTGAATGCAATGGTGCTTAATAAAACTTGAAACCTGTAATGAGCGTAGTAGGCCAGAACTGGATGAGTTAAGTGTTTTATCATCAACATTTCAGGATTGTTACATAAAAGTGAAAAGCTGGAATAAAATCTTTTCCTTCTTTTGTGTATTTTTGGCCACTGTTTCAAAAGATGGTTATTAAAATGTAATAAATCTGTTTTATAATTAATGTCAAATTTTGGACTTACTTGAAATTTTTATTAAGATTTATAAAACAATGCCCAATACCTTAAAAAGGTGTTTTTGTATGAAAATAAAAACTAACTTTCTTAAGTAATAATATGATATTCTTAACAAATTAGATAACATAAATAACATTCCTTGGGAACATAAATTTATTCAACATTATTTTTACATTAGCACTGAAAAAATATACCATCCCATTAATCTTAATTTGAATATGACAAAGTAGTTGTATAAATCTTAATTTTAATATCACAAAATAGCTCTGCTAAAACTGAGTGAGGCTATATAATTCATAATTCTATAATATAGTAAATAGGCTATACTATTTTCTAGAGCACCAGAGGGTTTTTAGAAGGTAAAAGGAGAAAAGCATACAGTGAGTAATTCATTCACTGAGTCTTGCATTCACTAGAAATTTTTAATATTAAATTTAACATTTTTTTCAAGTTAAAAAAATATAAAGACAGTATTATTTGATTGAATCACTCCACAGAGATTCCATTTATAACATGTTTCCCTAGAGCATGTCCAAAGAGAATTCTGCCCTTAGAGTGCAGTAAATTTATTTGAGCATGAAATGTACATTGCCTGTTCTTCATATAGAAAAATAATAATAAAATAAGGAATTTTGATTCTTTTTTAAGTTGCATTGCTTACATCTGCTTTGTTTGGTGGCTCCCAGCAGAATGACAGGGACTTCAATCTGGATTGCTTTGGTGGCTTATATTTCCTTTCATTCTTGACTTTCTTAGAGATGTACATGGTAGAAATACTGGCACTTTTATTTGCTTTAATCTTTCAAAACCCAAGAGTGAAAGAAATATGCTGTTATCTTTTTATTAGGTCAGTCAAGTCAAAAGTTTTCATTGTGCTTCAACTTTTAAAAAGTTGAAATTCTACTGCATCTACAAATTTTGCAAGTGAACTATGTATTTCATTGGCTATTAAAACATATTTTTTAAAATCTATTTCTTTAAAATATACACACATACATATAAGACAATTTTCTGCTTTGTACACATTAATATAATAATAATAATTGATATACACTTAAAGCTTATCATATGCCAGGCACTAGGTACTTACATCTATTTGCTCACTTGATTCTCACAAGAGTAAAATAATACTATTTTTCTCAAAAGATGGAAAATTGAGGCACTGAGAGATTAAGTAACCAAGTGACTAACAGAATTGGAATTTAAATCAAGGCAGAAAGATCCCAGAGATGAGCTGTGAACAATAATATACCTCTAATTAGAAGATATTAGTAATGGCATTTTGATAACAGCATATACAAAAAAAAGTCTTAACCATCTGAATCCACATGTAATCATAAATATCAAACCACAGAAGTAAATATAAGGTGGCAGAAACAGTTCTGTGAAAAATAATAGAGCTAGGGATCACATAGAATCTGTAGATTGCATTTGGTAGTACAGTCATTTTCACAATATTGATTCTTCCTACCCAGAAACATGGAATATCTCTTCATCTGTTTATGCTGTCTTTGATTTCTTTCATCAGTGTCTTATACTTTCCTGTGTACAGCTCTTTTGTCTCCTTCAGTTCAGTTCAGTCGCTCAGTCATGTCCGACACTTTACGACCCCATGAATCGCAGCATGCCAGGCCTCCCTGTCCATCACCATCTCCCGGAGTTCACTCAGACTCACGTCCATCGAGTCCATGATGCCATCCAGCCATCCCATCCTCGGTCATCCCCTTCTCCTACTGCCCCCAATCCCTCCCAGCATCAGAGTCTTTTCCAATGAGTCTCTCATAATATAAGTCTCTTTTAATCCTTTGTATTTCCATATTGTCTATTGTAACCTCTCTTTTTTCATTTCTAATTTTGCTGATTTGATTCTTCTGTCTTTTTTTTCTTGATGATTCTGGCTAAAGGCTTGTCAATTTTGTTTATCTTCTCAAAGAACCAGCTTTTAGTTTTCTTAATCTTCACTATTGTTTCTTTCATTTCTTTTTCATTTATTTTGGCTCAGATCTTTATTATTTCTTTCCTTCTATTAATTTCTGCATATTTTGTTGTTGTTCTTCTTTTTCCAGTTGTTGTAGAAATAAAGTGAGGTTGTCTAGTCCATGTTTTTCTAGTTTCTTGAGGTGGGATTGTTTTGCTATAAACTTCCCTCTTAGGACTGCTTTTGCTACATCTCATAGGTTTTGAGTTGTGACGATTCCTATCAAATTATCAATGGCATTTTTCACAGAACTAGAACAAAAAATTTCACAATTCATATGGAAACCCCAAAGACCACGAATAGCCAAAGCAGTCCTGAGAAAGAAAAATGGAGCTGGAGGAACCAGTCTTCCTGACTTCAGGTTATACTACAAAGCTAGTCACCAAGACAGTATGGTACAGCACAAAAACAGAAATAAAGACCAACAGAATGAGATAGAAAGCCCAGAAATAAACACATGCACCTATGGGTACCTTATTTTTGACAAAAGAGGCAATATACAATGGGGCAAAGACAGCCTCTTCAATAAACGGCGCTGGGAAAACTGGACAGCTACATGTAAAAGAATGAAATTAGAACACTTCCTAACACCATACACAAGGATAAATTCAAATGGATTAAAGACCTACATGTAAGACAAGAAACTATAAAACTCTTAGAGGAAAACATAGGCAGAAGAGTTGATGACATAAATCAAAGCAAGATACTCTATGATCCACCTCAGAGAGTAAAGGAAATAAAAATAAAAGCAAACAAGTGAGACCTGATTAAACTTAAAAGCTTTTGCACAGCAAAGAAAACTATAAGCAAGATGAAAAGACAACCCCCAGAATGGGAGAAAATAATAGCAAATGAAGCAGCTGACAAAGGATTAATTTCCACAATATAGAAGTAGCTCATACAACTCAATGCCAGAAAAACAAACAACCCAATCAAAAAGTGGAAAAAAGACCTAAACAGACATTTCTCCAAATAAGACATAAGATGGCCAACAAACGCATGAAAAGATACCCAACATCGCTCATTATTAGAGAAATTAAAATCAAAACTACAATGAGATATCACCTCACACCAGTCAGAATGGCCATCATCAAAAAGTCTACAAACAATAAATGCTAGAGAGGGTGTGGAGAAAAAGGAACGCTCTTGCACTGTTGGTGGGAATGTAAATTGATACAGCCAAATGGAAGAAGATATGGAGATTTGCTGGGGTCCAGCCCCGGTGGATCCAGGGTGATTCGAAGGTGGGGACAGAGTCGGCGTCTTTGGAAAAATACATATTTAATCACAGATATAGAGAGATTAGAAATGGATAGTGTAGTAGGAAGATTAGTGGAGAAAAAGAGGCTGAATAACTTGGATTACGTGGAATAGCATCCATGCTCCAGATGGGAATTCAGCCAGAAAACCGAGGGCAAGAAAGAAGCGACATGGGGGAATCAGTCTTTCCGGAAACTGATCCGATTTCTTTATTTTGGGGTTTGCTTATATACCTTTTGTTACACATAGGGATGAATACAGAGTCACGCGGGGTCAGCAGTCCTGACCTTTATCAAAATCAGGTGCTTCACATAAATGTATAAAAAAAAGGTCTTAGGGATATTACATCATCTTCTGGCCATGAGTGAGACCTGCTGACATTTTATGATCCTTTCTTTCTGATAACCAAAAAACTTATTTTTTCCAAGTGTGTTTTTTCTTAAACCAGGCACCACCCTCCAAATAAAGTTGCATTCCTATAGGGTGAGGGTGTAGTGAGTTACAATCAAGAAAGGAATTTATTTAACCCAAGGTTAACATGATTAGTCTTAAAGGTTAATACTTATTTCTCCTATATGTTAGTTATATTCATTATAAGGGTAGGGAACATGGAGATTTAGCAGCAAACATCAGCCCAACAAATGAAAATCCTTTCACCAATGTTCCCCTTAAGATCTATTTAGTCTTAAGATATGATAAAGTTACATTTTTACATAGCAAGGACACAGTGATTTATAACAAAGTACAGTGATCTATTACAAAAGAGAAAATCCATTAACTCAAAAAGTCTAGTATTGCTAACCTTAAAAACTACTATATTTCCTTTTCTATATTCCAAATACATTGATTAATATATTCCCAGGTGCCTGGAGGCCTGGCGGCAATCATTGACTCAACAAGAAGAAAAAGCCCTATGCTAATTAAGACTCTCAAAATACTCCAAAACTCTCTGTGCTGTTTATGGCTGAGAGGTAGTAAACAATCATGTGAGTAGTGGCAGCAGTATGGATAATCCTGTCACACAAGCTAGTCTGTCAGCAGAGAGGTTTGACCTGAAACATCCTTGTCCCACCCAGAGCAGGGAATTAGCAGCAATTATTGACACAACAAATGAAAAACCCTTCACCAATATAATTCCTAACCAACCCATTATACTAATAATTTCTAACTCCCCAAAAGAATTTGCCTTTACTAAGTCTAAAACATCTCATGCCTTTCAGATTGGGAGGCTGTAAACAATCACATGTGGCTGGACGAACCTATACAGGCAAGCTAGATAACCTTCAGAGGAGTCCGTAAGCTGAAACACTCTTGTCATGCCCAGGAATTTTTATTGCCTTGGAGCTGCACGTTTACTCCTTCTCCAAGAGAAACGGTTATGGGAGAGAGCCCCCCGTAAAGTCAGAGGTGTAGGTGAGAGCATAAAACAGACTCTGGCTTTGGGGTTAGATGCTCGGGAACAGGGGTTTTCCTGAGGCTTGATCACGCCTTTGCGTATGCCAAGCCTCCTTCCTCATGACCTTTGCCATGGGCGGAGTTCCTCACGCTGGCCCCCGGCAGAGATTCCTTAAGAAGCTGGGAATACAATCACCATATGACCCAGCAATCCCACTCCTAGGCATATATCCTGAGGAAACCAAAACTGAAAAAGACACATGTATCTATTGTTCACTGCAGCAGTATTTACAATAGCTAGAACATGGAAGCAACCTAGATGTCCAACGACAGATGAATGGGTAAAGAAGGTGTGGTACATATACTCAAAGGAATATTACTCAGCCAGAAAAAAGAACACATTTGAGTTCTGATGAGGTGGATGAACCTAGAACCTATCATACAGAGTAAAGTAAGTCAGCAAGAGAAAGATAAGTATCATATTCTAATGCATATATACGGAATCTAGAAAAATAGTACTGATGAATTTACTTACAGGGCAGCAATGGAGAAACAGACATAGAGAACAGACTTATGGACATGGGGAGAGGAGAGGAGAGGGTGAGATGTATGGAAATAACATGGAAACTTACACTACCATATGTAAAATAGATAGCCAACGGGAATTTGCTGTACAGCTCGGGAAACTCAAATAGGGACTCTGTATCAACCTAGAGGGGTGGGATGCGGAGGGAGATTGGAGGCAGGTTCAAAAGGGAGGGGATATATGTATACCTATGGCTGATTCACGTTGAAGTTTAACAGAAAACAACAAAATTCTGTAAAGGAGTTATCCTTCAATAAAAATTAATTAATTAAAAAATAATAACAGAGATAAATCTCTCTGAAGGCATTGTTCACTCCTACTTAGTTCACCGGACACTCACATGGTAGATTATCAAATACATAGTAAACCAGTATCCAACAAATATTTGAGTGTATTAACAAATAAATCAAGATGCCATGTGAGCACTGGCATTTGTGCAAACCCGAAATGGGAGTGTCAGTTCCAAACACAATAAACATGTAGACTAGCCTGGATTCGGGACACATCTTCATTGGGTTCACAGTTCTCATTCCTCACCCTCAACTCCGCCATGCAACACTTTCACATCTTCTCTTGAGTCCTAGTCACTTATGTTCCACTTACAACTGCCTCAATTTCTATTTATTAAATTCTTGTTCTACGCTGCATTTATTCAACAAACGAATGAAAAAAAATCCAGTGTGATTCCAGTTACTATTTGCACACTTTAACTGAGGCTATTGAAAGACAATGTCATAATTCAGGATAGTGTCCTAATGTTGAGAACATCAGGCAATGATACCACATGTCAAAAGTCCAAACCCAGAAAATCATATGCCATTGTTATGTTATCCTGGCTTCTTCCTCTCTTGCCTGCTCAGGTGCATCCTAAATTCATTGACATGCTGTCACCTTTATTATCTCCTGGATTACTCTCATGGCTTCCTAATCAGTTTTCCTACTTATCCTCTTGCCCTCCCAATGTAATCTCTATATCACAACCAGAATTATCTTAAAAGATCAACTGGATCACATCTCTCCATAAACGACTTCCCTTTGCACTTTGGGGATTTTATATTTTTCATTTTCTCCCAGTCTCTCTCTTTGCCTCCTGCCCTCTGTTTTTTTATCTTTCTAGCCACAGTTGAACTCTCCAGTCTTACTTCATCACTCACCAGGCTATATCTGTGCTGAAAGTTTGGCCCCTTGCGGTTGCAAAGCCTGTACATAGCCTGTTCCTCCGTTAGAGCTGTGCTCTCCCCACTCTACCTAGCCATTTGCTTTTTAGGTCAGCTTAAATGTCATTTCCAAATGTATGCCTTATGCTAAATGGGAAAACTTTCATTCTCTATTATGGCTTCCTCAAGTCTTCTTCCCTGTCGTTTCTCAAAATAAGTAGTAGGTTTGAGTACAAGATTTATACCCAGACTCCTTGACTTTGAATCCTGAATGCATAGTTGCTAGTCTGCATAACATTGGAGAAGCTGCTTATTTTTTCTATGCTCCACTTTCCTTATTTATAAAATGAGATACAATATTATCTACCTAAAGTGATAGTCGTGAGAACTGAGTTAATACATGCAAACACTCAGAATAGTGCCCAATAATTATTATAACATTGCCCACATTAAGTACCCAATAAATGTGAGCTATTATTGTTCAGTGAAATTGTAATTATCTGTATACTTATTTGATTATTTTCTCATAAACACACAAACCCGAGGAAATCAGCAACCATGGTAATATTCTTACCACCATAAACTTGGTGCTTCTAACAGTGCTTAACTTAAAAAGAGCTCAATATAAACACATAACAAATGGATCAGTTGAATAAATACATGAATCTATAAATGCATAAAAGAAAGAATTTTTAAAAAGGAAAGAATATGGATCAAGCATCTTTGGGCAGGTGGGACTTTGCTGTCCATGAAATTATTCAATATAGACTTGGGATAATACGTGACAGTTGGTTTCACTTGTTTGGAAAGCTGACTGGATCTAAAGAAACGTTATTTATATCCATACAACTCTCTCACAATTCAAATGTATTGAAGAATGATTAAAACACCTGGAAAAAAATGGGAGGTTGCTTCATCTCCTTTCATTTCTGTCATGATTGCTTTATAGCAGATACAAGAACTTTGATAACTCTCAGGAATAAAGTTCTGATACAGTATTTCTGAGTCAAAAACAAACAAACAAACAAACAAAAATCTACCATTATCAAAGTTCCAATACAGTTCTTTAGGACTAGAGTACATCAAAAAACCTTAAAGCTCACGTTCCCACATAATTCATCTTCCATATTTGGTTCTGATCTCTTTGAGTTGTTTTAAACCTGCTAATAATATAACCAACAAGGATGTAGATGCTTTTCAGAAAATTATTGCTACCCTCCGCCTCAGAAAAGGAAATATGACTAGATATCTTAAAAAAAAAAACCCTAATGCTTACAATCCTGGTAACCTCTATTTTGATATAGATTTGCAGATAAAAGTACAAAAGGAACGTATGCATGCCAAGTCCTGTTGATCTGCTTTTTTTTGCTTTCTTAGACACACTCATTTGGTCTGTTAAAGTCTTAGAGATATTGACTCATCTTGGCAAACACTCTGTTGACAATGTTTGTGTTGAATCTTCAGTTTCCTTCTCGAATACCAGAACAGAGGTATTATTGTGTGTAACTTAATAACTAAGCCCCTGAAGACAATGTGAATCATGGATCAATTCTAGCTTCTTCTGCAACAAATTGTGTTCCTTTTATAAGATATTGAAAAAGTATTGAACAATGTTGTTCAACAATTCACTTATTTGCTCTACATTTATTAAACAAATACCTTGGGAAGGGACTGAGACTAAAGAAAAATAATTAAATAATAGGGCAAGCTGCTGCCCTGGAAAAATTCACAGATCACCAACTCTGCTGTTTCAGATGCATTAGAAAGTCTCCTTAATCATAAGTAAGTTGCATGTAGGAGAATTTCAATCTTGTTCTAATGTGTAGCTGTGTACCAGATACTCTATACCTCGCCTATTGATGAACCTATTATTTAGATATCATGATACTAAAAGTTACCAAAAAGGAGACACCTGGGCTCAGAATTCAAAGTAAACCTCCCTACATTATTTAAATAATAAGGAGCAAACCCAGGATTTGAACCTTGTGCTTTCTGCTCCAAACCTAAGCTTGCTGTGCTCAGTCTCTTTCTCTGTAATCACTGCCTTTTCTAACAAAGAGGATGAAAAGCTGGTAAGGGACAGTTGCAAGAGATGGTTCATTTCAATGACTTTTTCTGCAAAAGGGGCAACATAGCAGAATTCAACCCCCACCAGCGGTGATAGGCATTTCAGCCAGCTGTGCAAAGTCTCTGCATCTTATCACCACCACCTGAGCCCTTTTAGAGAGACAGATGGAGAAGAGAGAAAAATGGGGAATGGAGGGGAAAATGGAAAGCAGGAAGAAGAGAGGGATGTGGTCATGGGCGGGATGTTTTTCCCTAGAGAAAGGCATGTCTAGGTGATGGAGCTGACCACCCACACCGAGAAGGTTCAACCGGCATTGGATGAATCAACTCCTGAACCACAGTCATATGCTTGCTGAAGGACCACATCATATTCAAATACCCTTCCAAAATGAATTCCTTTCAATTATACTAGTTTAGATGGCACCCCACTCCAGTACTTTTGCCTGGAGAATCCCATGGACAGGGGACCCTGGTGGGCTGCAGTCCATGGGGTCACTAAGAGTCGGATACGACTGAGTGACTTCACTTTCACTTTTGACTTTCATGCATTGGAGAAGGAAGTGGCAATCCACTCTAGTGTCCTCGCCTGGAGAATCCCAGGGACAGAGGAGCCTGTTGGTCTCTGGGGTCACACAGAGTTGGACACGACTGTTGCGACTTAGCAGCAGCAGCAGCAGCAGCAGCCTAAGCACCATCTGAAGAATTTTGAAAGAAAAATTTAGTAGAGATTAGGAAATAGAGTGCAGACTAGAGAGAAATAGGCTCTTCTCAGAGAAAGTTTATGACTTACTCACCCATAAGACAATTTTAGTCTAGAAGGACCCTTAAAATAATCTAACTTCAAGTCATATCTGAACAAACCAGGAAGCAGAGATGCAGAGGGACCGAATGGCTTGCCAATAGCAAGCAGAGCTGGGAGCAGACGGCAGCTATCCAGATCCTATAGTGGATGTGCTCTGACTTATTTCACTCTCTTACGCCGATGCCAGTGCTTGGGCATGGGGGGTCAGTTTTTCTGTCCTTTTCCAGGACGGCTGATCCCTGAACACATGTGCTGCTCAGGAAAGGACAGGAGCAGTCCCTTATAAGAAATGGGCCTGGGGACTCATGACAGCCTTTCTGAGTGATGCTGCGCAGTTCCCAGAACACTGGGACATCATTATAGCCTTGGAAACGATGTAAAGGTAGGCAGAAAGGGACTCATGAAACCCAAGTACCCTGGCCTTTTCTGAACTTGTTCCACATTCCCTGGATTGTGTCTTTGCACATCTGTGCTCCTGTCAAATCTTCCCTAAAAATTTCCACTTCTTACAAAGTAATCTACTAATGATATAGTCATAACCTAAGTCTAGATTCAATTTTTATAGGTCATTCTTTAGGCTTTTTACATAGTTCTTATTAAAAGAGGATATTGCTTAGGGATCTTGAGGTTGTTTTAATTTATTTTCCCGAAACTTTTCTTTACATCATTATTCATTTTGCCAGATACCTTTATGAGACAATT
Source organism: Budorcas taxicolor (assembly GCF_023091745.1). Taxonomy (NCBI): domain Eukaryota; kingdom Metazoa; phylum Chordata; class Mammalia; order Artiodactyla; family Bovidae; genus Budorcas; species Budorcas taxicolor. Next base: position 18,552,842 of record NC_068917.1, on the reverse strand, counting down.
TTACTGTTACTGACATAATTCTAGTCATGAGTCTATATTCTGTGTTCTCAGCAATATGATTTGAAGTTAATAAAATTTTAATGATTTATGAAACTATTAATATATTAATTATAAATATCCATAAGTTTTTATAACTTGAATATATTTAATAATAGGGATCATACAGAGTTAAATAACAGGAAGATGCTTATATTATAGAAAGCTGGTTCTATTCATTTAGCAGATCAGTGTTTATTATTTTAAAAACACAGGAACTAAAAAAATACCTAAATTTTAATTAAAGTTGTTACAGTGAGATGCCTTTGAATTAAGGGTGGCAAAACACATATTCTCTGATGTAAATTATGCATTTAAGTGGTCAAGTGATTAAAAACTGGAGAATAGCTAGAAAGAATGATTTTGAGTATCAAATGATTTTGAGTACCTCCCTCTGGCCTGAGATACTAACAGAAAGAATTCATCCTAATAGTTAAACACACTATACTCTATTCCTGACATTTTTCTTTTGTAAACGATGATCACACTTTATTTTTTTAAATCATGAAACTTAAAATGACCTTAGTATAGTAGTTATACAAATCAAAAGATATAGGCAGGATTGAATTCAAAGGTTCCAAATCACTACTTTAGTTTTTAAACATGTCTTCGGTAAAAGTCCCTTTGGCTTGCCCCAGTATTTACAGTAATTATTTATATATTTCCTAGCATTCATCTATTTGCCCACAAAGGTCAAAGGTTTGTATAGCTTTGTATACAAAGCTTTGTATAGACAAAGCTATGGTTTTTCCAATAGCCATGTACGCATGTGAGAGTTGGGACATAAAGAAGGCTGAGTACCAAAGAACTGATGCTTTCGAACGGTGGGGCTGGAGAAGACTCTTGTGAGTCCCTTGGACAGCAAGGAGATCTAACCAGTCAATCTTAAGGGAAATCAACCCTGAATATTCATTGAGTGGACTACTACTGAAGCTCCAATATTTTGGCTACCTGATGTGAAGAGCCAACTTACTGGAAAAGACCCTGATGCTGGAAAGATTGAGGGCAGGAGGAGAAGCAGGTGACAGAGGATGAGATGGTTGGATGACACCACCGACTCAATAGACATGAGTTTGGGGGACAGTGAAGGATAGGAAAGCTTGGCGTGCTGCAGTCTATGGGGTTGCAAAGTATCAGACACGACTTAGTGACTAAACAACCATGTTATATCCAACACTTTGTTGTTATAGCCGACACTTCAGCCACTGTCTTAACAATACTTCATTTTAAACCAGTGCACTGGTACCTTGTCTTATTGAGATTAATTTAATCTCAGGACTGACTGAAAGGCATTTCTGGCCTTATAAGCCCTCTCTAGGTTCCAGGTAATCACCACTAGCAAGGCAAATGAGCCTCCTAAATTTTTAGTCAGGTTTTGTGGCTGTCACATCCCTGTCAACTACATACCGAAAGCTAGATGGGCACGTCTTTGACATTGTCTGGTTTTGTACTATGCATCTTCCATGCCCTTTCGCTCTTTTTTTCATGGAAAGGTCATTGTTATTCCATCACTTAGTCATGTCCAACTCTTTGAGACCCCCAAAACTGTAGCCCAGCAGGTTCCTCTGTGTATGAGATTTTCCAGGCAAGAATACTGGAGTGGGTTGCCATTTCTTCCTCCAGGGAATATTCCTGATCCAGAGATTGAACCTGCATTGGCAGGTGGATTCTTTACCACTGAGCAACCAGGGAAGCCCAAGCATTTTTTTAAAACTGCCCTAAGTATCATCCTTAAGTCAAACTTCTAAGTCCCTTACCTCAAGCAATAAAAATATTGACCATTCCTTCCTCTATGCCTCAAGCAATCTGGTGCAAGCCTCTATTATTACATTCATCCCATCACACTGTAATTGTTTATATACTATTGAACAGTTGATCACAAGCTATAACTTACTATGCTCCTGTCCCAGGGCTTAGCATATAATCAGGACTCAACAATTGTTTGTTAATGAAATAATCCTACTTATAATGTACTTATACAACCATAAGCAAAAGTGTGAGATAGGATGAAATTAAGCTTTATAAGGGGAAACAGATAGGGAAACAGTGGAAACAGTGTCAGACTTTATTTTTGGGGGCTCCAAAATCACTGCAGATGGTGATTGCAGCCATGAAATTAAAAGACACTTACTCCTTGGAAGAAAAATTATGACCAACCTAGATAGTATATTGAAAAGCAGAGACATTATTTTGCCTACAAAGGTCCGTCTAGTCAAGGCTATGGTTTTTCCAGTGGTCGTGTATGGACGAGAGAGTTGGTACCATGAAGAAAGCTGGGTGCCGAAGAATTGATGCTTTTGAATTGTGGTGTTGGAGAAGACTCCTAAGAGTCCCTTGGACTGCAAGGAGATCCAACCAGCCCATTCTAAAGGAGATAAGCCCTGGGATTTCTTTGGAAGGAATGATGCTAAAGCTGAAACTCCAGTACTTTGGCCACCTCGTGCGAAGAGTTGACTCATTGGAAAAGACCCTGATGCTGGGAGGGACTGGGGGCAGGAGGAGAAAGGGACGACAGAGGATGAGATGGTTGGATGGCATCACGGACTCGATGGACGTGAGTCTCAGTGAACTCCGGGAGTTGGTGATGGACAGGGAGGCCTGGCGTGCTGCGATTCATGGGATCGCAAAGAGTCAGACACGACTGAGCGACTGAACTGAAGGAAGTTTTATTCGTTCATTCAGCATCTGCTTTGTGGCAATCATGTCTAACTCCTCTGTTTTCTGTAAAGACAGCCTGGGAGAAACAAGTGCTTAGTACTAGTAGATGCTCCTTAAATATTCATGTGTTTCCTTGTCCCTTTCCTTCTCCCTCTAAAGCCAATCCTCACCGAAGGTTGAGCAGCACATTTGTCATTATGGGCTCCCGCTCAACTTGTTCTCTTACTCACAAGGGTTTATTAAATTTTTGCTTCTCCTCTTCTCCTTTTTTGGCCATTACAATTTAAAACCAATTTTATATCTATTCCTTAAGTTACTGTATCCCTCTTTTATGTATAGAAGAATTTTTAAAATATCTAGTGTACTATACCAGATTTTAAAGTTTATTTTTTTCATTCTTGAACCATTATATTTTAATCTCACTTCCTCTTCAAATATATTTTCCCCTCTGGTTCCTTCAAATCCTCTAATCTAGAGAGGTAGTAGTTACCGTCCTTAGTGTAGTGAGGAGAATAGGTGTCAGAGTCAGACTTCAGCTGGAGGCTCTACCATTTTCAGGCTATGCAATTTTGGCAAGGTATTTAACCTCGGTGAGTCATGAAGTCTTCATCTTCAAGTGAGGAATTATGCTATAAAATAGGAGTTAATTTATGCAAAGTGAAAGCACAGTGGTTGGTAAATAGCAAGTGCTCAGTTGACAGCTTTATTTATTACTATTATAATAACATAAAAAATGAAAGTCCTTCTCAGGAGAACCTTCAGTTGTCATGAAATAAATTTCTGCTTTTGTAAGAACTACACAGAGAGTTACTCATGAGAAAACTCTGTGATTTTTAACTTTCCATTTAAGGCTTTTATTTCAAATCTATTAGATTTCTCTATTTTTTAGAATTATATTATAACTTTCTCATAATTGATCTTTCATTATTTCTAAATTTAGTCATTTTGGAGAATGATGCTCTTGTCCTTGAGGTACTCCCTAGCACTCCTTAAAGTGAATTTTGTATTTTTACCTTTCTTTATATTCTTTTTCCTTTAACTGGGGTAAACTTGCTTTACAATGTTGCACTAGTTTCTGCTGTATAGCGAAGTGAATCAGCTGTGTGTAAACATATATCCCCTTCCTCTGGACCTCCCTCCAGCCCCCTCCCTCTCAGTTCCACCCCTCTAGGTCCTCACAGAGCATTGAGCTGAGCTTCCTGTGCTCTACAGGAGGTTCCCACTAACTATCTATTTAGATTCCAAAGATTCCTTACAGATTTGGTGACGAGTCATTTGCTATTTATTTTTATGTTACGAGAGAGAGAGAGTGTGTGTGTGTGTCTGTGTACGTCTATGCATACTGATTTCCTTTTCGTTTCTCATATTTTCTTATGACCACTCACTTGCACCATTACCTGTAGAGTCAGTCCTAAACATCATGCGTGCATTCTAGAATACAACAACTCAGGTGTTCTGTGGCTGCATAATGTTTTGTCTGCATATACATGTATGTGATGTGTCTCTGAGGAAGGGCATTGTAGAAAGAGAATCAATAATCAAAAGTTCTAACAGTATAAATTGGACAGTTTGATAGCAGCTTATTTTTTTTTTCTTTCTGCCATTTTGTTTTACTGTATAGAAAAGAAATTGGGAAAATTAATCAGGCCTTAAGATTTGGTAATTGGATATCACACATAAAGATCCCCAAGCCTTACATCGTCTTGCTATAACTGATAAAGACATTTTAAGTACAATGTAAGTCTCTGTGCTAAGCATAATATAATGCAAATGCTTGACGAGATGATTTTGTAAGGCTAGCATCCATTTTTCAAAATTAAACAACTGACATTTTAAATGCCCAAAGGCTCTGCTACTGTACATATTATTGATTAAACCACCATTTTAAAATTACTACAGTGCAACAGAGCTCATTAAAAAGGAAAACTGAATTTGGGGGGCTTTTAATAGCTCAAAATGGCCTGTATACCGGTAGTACAAATGTTTGGTTAAAGCACCAGGTAGAAAATTTGTATCAATATTCAAAAATCTCAGGTAAGGTTTCATTTGATAGAGTACAATCTTGGGACTGTTTTCAAACTATATAGATGTATAAATAGCAACCAAAACACCTGTCCTTTGATATTGGACTATGTTTCTATCTATTATGAATAGCCAACCTCTAGACCTAATCCTATCCTTTACTAGTTTCTAGAGACAGGAACAAACCACCAATTTCAGTCCCATACCCACTGAGCATTTTTGTCTGATAAGTTAATCTTGCTGGAATATTCATTTCAGCCTTTTTGTTTTCCTCAGCTCAGATTCTACCAGAACAGATTTTAATAATCATCTCCACTGATGCGAGTGTCTAGACACTCATAGTCCTTTGAGGATACAAGCTAAAACCAGTGGAATTCATATTGAACTCAATACTATCTCTAAAAGATCTCTCTTTTCAAATTTTTCTGCAACATCTGTAATAAATATTCAATGTAACAGAGGTAAACAATGGCACTTCTTTTCCAGGTACTTATGTGCATGCATGTGTGCCAAGTTGCTTCAGCTGTATCCTACTCTGTGCAACGCTAGGGTCCTCTATCCTTGGGATTCTCCAGGCAAGAATACTGGAGTGGGTTGCCATCCCCTTCCACAGTGGATCTTTCCAACCCAGAGATGGAACCGCTATGCAGCTCCTGCATTGGCAGGTTCTTTAGCACTAGTGACACCTGGGAAGGCCAAGGTATTTATATTACTGACCATATTCAGGAAAGGAAAAGTAAGGGAGATGACAAAAATACAAACCTGGGCCACGATGAAAAAAAAACTGATTAAAAGGAAATGTTATAAAACCCACAAACTGTGTAAAGTAGGTAAATTATATAGGTGAGGAAACACTGATCTATTCATACCCTAGACAATTTGTCAACGCATATTTGAGGCTACACACAGCCTTTACACAGGGAAGAAATATGAATGATGGTGTACTAGAGAGGGAGGCATTTTCTTCTATTCCTGAATATGCTGTCCTCCTTTTATAAGGGCAGTTTCATTTTCATGATAACTAAGGTTGACCTCAAGTTAATTTTCAGTGTTACGTTTTGAATTTTCAAATAATATACTGAAACTGTCATGCTAAGTGAAATCCTTTAGTCATTTATAAAATGCAAAGGGTAGAAATTATAAGAAACAGAGGCTATAATGAATAGTATGCCAGAGGCTCTTCTATAGTATGTCTTCTGAAATAGAAAGAGAGAGGGTGGGGAGGTAAGGTGGGAGAGAATTGTTCACTAGACTCAGCCCTCCTCGTTACTCATTTGAGTGAACATATACAGGTCATTCATCCTCTCTCTTCCTTTCTCTCTCTCCCTTTCTCCATCTCAGACCTGTCTTATTTCACAATGTGTTTGCTGCTCACATGTATCTCTATGTGCTCTTTGCACATGCGTGTGTGCATGCTAAGTCATTTCAGTCGTGTCTGACTCTTCACATATGGGTACTCAATAAATCAATGCAGGCTCAAACTAAACTACTATATATGCAAATGAACTAATAATTATGTTTGTTTTGGTTTGTTTGTTTTAGTGGAAATGCACAAGGTCTGACTATGATTCAATATTCTGAAGTCAACTCTATTTTCTTATTCTCTGAAAACAGGGTTATACAATAACATATTTTTATTGTAATATGATATCATGATGCTGCCAAAAATCCACAAATTGAAAAGCTGCCAACTTACAGTTATCAGAATGGACTTGGTGAACAGGAAAAAGGAGAAAGAAGTGTCAGCTGCATAAAGCATGGGAAAAAAGTAAATGGTTTGAAACTTTGTAAAAAATTCAGTTATCTTTAAATATGCTCCTGAAGTTCTGAACTAAACCCTTATCTCTTCAAACAGTTGAATGCTCACTCCCATAATTACACATATGGTAAAAACAGAACCTTCACATACACAGTTGCTGCAGGCTAGAGTAAACACTGTGAGGCAGAAATACATTACCACTGGAAGAGTGTATCACAATGACCCTATTAGACTCCCTTAAGAATTCACTTTATGATCTCAGCTCATTGGTCCCCTAAATAGCATTTGTTGTAACAAAAAAGAGCACTTAGAAGAAAAGACTTTTCAGACAAACATGCACTGAGCGAAGAGCAAGCCCAGAAGTTATCAAAACAAAGCTGCACAAGTTTGGCATACACTGGTTTGCTTGGGCACAAACTGAATAATATGCCTGTGGTGTTTTTTTTTTTTCCCAGTGCCTAAACATAATCTGTTCGCCTCAGGCTTTTCTAGACCTAAAATCTCCTGCTGTCAACATTATCTGTAACCACACTGCTTTAAATGGAGAAGCATCACTGCTTCGGGTGACATGGTTTCACTAAGGGAAATTGCCCGAGGAAGGATGCAGGTGTATTTGCCATTCAAAAGCCCAAAAGGTATGTTCCTCATTTAAAAATAAACTCATTTAAACAATGAGAACTAATTACCACATTAATTTATTGTCAACACAGCTAAGTACAGGCAGGCATATATAATAACGTGTAAACTCCAAGTGAGCAGAATAAAAGGGAAATGTACTGTGATTCACCTCCATGATATTGTGCAGGTAACTCACTAAAGCTGTATTTTAGGTTCTGTTTTGTAGAATATCATTATATGAAAATTGATGCCCATACATTTCCCATAATACTTTATCTGCATCTCTATCCTATTAGTTGATGTTGATTTTTCCATGTGTATAAGGGACCAGCTCCAGGGTGCCCACCCGTGATCCTCATCAGCTAGTGTTTATGTCCTTGCAAATTCCCCTTCTGTTGATTGTGAATAAGACTTATGATTTGAGTCAAATTGACAGAATATGTCATGTCCCTTCCACAGTTATATAAGACTGGACCTTGTAGCAGACTGCCTCTAACCTGTATTAGTCCTTGCTGCTTGACAAGTAAGCAGTTCTATTAAGGAAGCCCACGTGGTAAGAAACTGTGGATAGTGTTTAGGAAATAAGAAACAGACTTTAGGAGCTGAGGCAGTTGACAGAGGCTTAGGATGCTCTCCAGTTACAGCCAGCAAAAAGCCAGGGCCCTCAGTCCTACAACCACAAAAAGATGACTCTGTCAGCCAAGTGAGTGAGCATGGATGTAAATCTACCCCAACTGAGCCTCTCGATTAGAACTCAGGCCAGCTAACACTTTTCTGCAGTCTTTGGGCTTCCCAGGTGGCACAGTGGTGAAAATATTCTCCTGCCAGTGCAGGAGACGCAGGGGACAAGGGTTTGATCTCTGGGTCAGGAAGATCCCCTGGAGGAGGAAATGGCAACCCGCTCCAGTATTCTTGCCTGGAGAATCCCATGGACAGAAGAGCCTGGCAGCTTACAGTGAATGGGATCACAAAGAGTTGGACATGACAGAGTGTACACACACACACACGCACACCTACACACACACACACATGCACACCTACACACACACACACACGCACACCTACACACACACACACATGCACACCTACACACACGGGTGACCCTGAGAAGACCCACCTAAACTGAGCTGAGACTCCTGACTCACAGAAACTGTGAGATTAAAAATGTGTTGTATTGCTTACAACTGCTAAATTTACTCTCCTGTGTAGCAACAGAAAACTAATACAACATATATCAAGATAAGATAGGATCATTCATGGCTAATGCCATCCACTCACTGTTCAAGATGGACTTTCTTTCCAGCCCTCCTCCTTCAGTCAATTAGTCCTCAAACCCAATTCTCTGACATGTCATTTGTTTATTGTTATCCTTCCATCTCTACCTACTGCCACTGTCATTGCCCTGGTACAGGTCTTCACCATTTCCCACCAGGAAAAATTGTTCAAGTCTATATCCACAGCATTTTATTTTCTCTTCATGAAGAGTTTTGTAAATATTTTTCAAAGTTGTTTCTATGGGAGATTTTATCAAAACTATAAAAAAGGAAGACAGATATGTTCTGTCTTTGGAATTTCCGTCTCTTCCTCTTGCTCTCCCCATTCCATCCCATTCTGTTGCCACTTGCTCTGGCAAATTCCTTAGTCTTCTGATCTATCTTTCCTTCTCTGCTCCTTCTGACAATGAACTTTTAGATATCTCACAACCCTTTGCATGGGGTAAACAAAAGTATACATGTTTTTTCATTCTTTCCCACATCACAGGAAATACACTTGAGGCCACCACTGACCTTTACTGCATGAGATTAAAAATTGACTTTTTTTCCTCCCTATAACCTCTTTTCTATGTGTGCAAGCAAAACCTTATGTCTTAATCACTGATGGAATGTACTGCTTAACTTCTTTACTATACCCTTAAGGAAATGAAGGATAAAATGTTGATTAAAATGAAGCAGCACCACTATATACTAAAAAATTTAAAAGAATATCTATCTTTTAGCTTAGTAATCTGGGGAATCTTGGCTAAATTGTATCTGACACTTATATAATGAACGTGCAAATTATTTCATGAAAGTGATTCACATCGCCAGCTGGAGATTTAGCCGAAAGAATTTTAAAAGCTTGCTTAACAATATGGATGTATCAGATTTCCACTACCTCTAATAGACTATTATTAAATAATGACATGAGTAGCACCAACAGCTAAAATTTGTGAAATTCTTACTATATACCAGAGCATAGCTAGAGATTATAGATAATGCAATTTATCAAGAAAACATACCAGTAATTTGTTGTCAATTTATCTAAAAAATTAGGAAACTGAGTCTAAAATGGGTGAGGAAACTTCAGAACAGAAGCATTTAATAAGTCCTAGAGATGGAGTCTGATCTCAGCTCTCCTTATCTTGAAAGCCTGTCTTCTGTCACTGCCTTAATTCTAGGATGAAATGGAATAAAGTACAAAAATGCTAACTTAATGATTACAATAAGTGATATTTGCACTATGATATTCTCATATCAGTTCCTAAGTACCAGCATCTATATTCTTAATAACACTATTAATGTTAACAGGAAAACATTTCTAAATTATTATGTAGCTTTCTCTTGTAGCTAAAATCATCCCAAACTTAACTATATCTCAAGGACATAAAATGTTTAAAGCATAATATGTTTGGACATCCAAAAATTTAGGACCATTTCTCAATTTTATCTGTATAATTGAAAGTTCCTTCATTTGATAATTTACTCATTAAATATTAACTGCATTCCTATCATTGACCAAGCACTTTACTAGGTACCTGAGATAGAGGGATTTTAAAAGAACATTATAGTAGTGACCCAGATTTAGCAGTAAGTGAGTGAAGTGAAGTCGCTCAGTTGTGTCTGACTCTTTGCAACCCTATAGACTGCAGCCTACCAGGCTCCTCCGTCCACGGGACTTTTCCAGGCAAGAGTACTGGAGTGGGTTGCTATTTCCTTCTCCAGGGGAATCCTCCTGATCCAGGGATCGAACCTGGGTCTCCTGCAATGTAGACAGATGCATTACCATCTGAACCACCAGGGACGTCACCATAGGCTGTGAAAATATAATAATTACTCTACCAGAGACATTTAAAGCCTAAATCGAAGCACAAAGGGAAGGTATCCTTAAGTCTGCTTGGTAAGCTCTATTCTCATTCCAGGGTTAACCTCAGAAAGAAAGCTGAGATTTTTCTCATCAAGCTTACTATGAATTCCATCTTGGAGTTAAGCAATCTCTTCTTTAAAACATGTCAGGCCAGTCTATAAGCATATCCTTTGGAGAACTTGGGAAAATAAGTACTATGGCTTGAAAAGGCTGGTGGGATTATGGGTAGAAGGTATTTAAATATGTCTTTACACATAAAATTTCTTAAACATATGTTTTGTTTGTTTGCTTCTCTAGATCAATGTTTTGATAAGCCTCTTTCTCAGTATATTAGTGATAGCACTTTTATCTGGAAAAATATAATACTAGAAGATACTTACCCAATTTCACTTTACCAAAAGTATTATATAGTAACCACATAACTATATCCCTGTGTCTATAAGTATTTTAAGTATAAATGTTTTAAGTATACTTATATTTTAAGTATAAGATGATAATTAGTAAAAATATTAGAATATTAGGATTTCCAGCTCTAACTTCTGTGGCCCAGTTTAAAAACTCTTATACACGGTGATTTTTAACTGAACATGTGGTTTTCCAAAAGACCTTTTGCAAGTCAGTTGTTTGAATATGGAATCCGTTTATCTTTTTCATTGAAGATTGCAAATAAGGATTATAATCCAAGGGCAGCCTTCTCATCTATTAACCCTAATACAGTGAATATTAACAATAAAAGTCTGCATTCTGTCTCCTGCAATCCTATATGATTCAGGAGGAAGAAGGCAAGGAAGAATATCCTTTTATATTCTGTGTACAGAGTTTTATAGTAAATTTTTAAATATGATTTATTGTTTTATCATCTCATATTTTATTTGTTTCTATATATTTTCAGTAAATAAGTTAAATGCTGTAACTGAAGTGGCCTTCCCTCTCTTCCAAATGACTGCTTGATTAAAATAATGCCTATAACAACTACATGAGGCTTATTTACACTACCTCAACTCTTTACATATGTACTAACTCTTGTAGTCCTCACAGCAATCCTACAAGGTGGATACTATTTTCCCATTTTTGTTTTTCTTCAAATTAGGAATCCAAAGCACAAGAAGTAAAATAATTTACCCATAATGACAAAGCTGATGAGGGAAGACAGAACTAGAATTCAGACCTAGGCAGTTCCACTCTAGAGGCCATGTTCTTGACCACCTTTTCCTTATATAGATGGATTTGGTGGCTCCAGATATGAGGGATAGAGGAAGGGTAAGTAGCCAAGGCCTCACATGAGTCATATATGAGTTGGATCCTCATCTGCACAGACTAAGTAAATGAGTCACTTTTGTAGACACTTTGAAAACTACATTTCCTATTAAATGAGAACACTGTCTCTTTTAAATGTGTTTTCATAATTTTATCCTGCCTCTTCTTTATGAAGTTTATTAAATTACTCTATGTGAACTCTACCCATCAAACTGTCAATACGCTTTATACGCTCCAAATCCTGATGCCAAAAATCAAGCATTCATAAAAAGGACAGAACAAGAAGATATTCCAAGTTATCATGAATGCACTGATAGTGAACAGACAGAGCTATTTATAATCGGCAGCTTAACTTAGGACAAATCCTATTGAAACGGATGTCCCTGAGTCCTCAAAAATAATTATTACATTCATTCCAATGTTGCTTCATTAAGTGATATATACATGAAAAAATGTTCAACTTTACTAAATGTCAAACAAATAGAACTTTTAATTGATGTACATCATATGGGCATAATGCTTTTGGTTTTGTTTTGATGTTTTATTATTGTGGCAAAGGTCACATAATATAAAACATACCATTTTAACCATATTTATCTGCACAGTTCAGTGGCACTAAGGATATTCACACTGCTGTGCAACTCTCCCCATCATCCATCTCCTGAATTTTTCAACTTCCTAAACTAACTCTGTCCTCGGTAAACACTCAGTCTCCATCCCCGCTTCCTACCCCACCCCACCCTCAGGTCACTGGCATCTAGCAATGTAATTTCTGACTATGAATTTGACTATTCTAGGAACCTCACATAAGTGGAAACAAACAGTATTTGTCTGGACTTAATGTTTACTGGAGAGCCTCCCTGATGGCTTAGCAGGTAAAAAATCCTCCTGCAATGCAGGAGATGCAGGAAATGTGGGTTCAATTCCTGGATCGGGAAGAGGAGGAAATGGCAACCCACTCCAGTATTCTTGCCTGAAATATCCCATAGACAGAGGAGCCTTGTGGGCTACAGTCCATGTGGTCACAAAGAGTTGGAGGGGACTGAATGATTGATTACAATGTATCCTGGAATGCATTTTTAAGGTTAACTTACGTACTACAAACTATACCTTCTTCCACCCCAGCCCCATGCTATACATTACATTTTCATTTTTTATCTATTTTATATATCATAGTGTATATATCTATGTCAACTTCAATCTCCCAATTTATCCTACCCCCTCTTCCCCACTTGGTGTCCATACATTTGTTCTCTAAGTCTGGTCTGTCTCTATTTCTGCTTTGTAAATAAGTTCGTCTGTAAGATTTTTCTAGGTTTCACATATATTTGTTAAAATATGATATGTTTTTCTCTTTATGATTTACTTCACTCTGTATGAGAGTCTCAAGTCAGTAAAATTAGAAATGAAAAATGAGAAATTACAACTGACATTGCAGAAATATAAAGGATCATAAGAAATTACCACAAGCAACTTTATGGCAATGAAATGGATAACCTGTAATAAATGGGTATAATGATAATATCTAGTTTTTGCAAAGACTTGGTAAAAATAGGTAGTCACATACACTCTTGATAAAAATCTTATCCCTATATAGAGCCACACAGTGGTTTTATAAAAATCTATATTCATAACTACATCCATATAGATAAAAATCTTTATCTTTGTTACAGGATACTTTGTCAATAACTATTAACTTTTTAAAACGTTATACCAAGTAATTCCACTTCAGGGAAAAAATGAACATAAATGCATCAATAAATAGTTAGATGTACAGATAGCAGGCAAACAATCAAATGATAGACATGCTTTTTCAATGGTTTATAATAGTGATTTGGGGAAAATAGCTTACGTGTGTGTCAATAAACAGGCAGTTAAATACACTGCCATACTACCACGAAATAAACAATTATAAAGTATTCAATAATGTTGAACAAACCCAGAAAATTGCAGAATAATATGTACAGAATTTAAAAAAAAATTCTGTTAAAAAGAGTATTATTGAAGCAATACTAGGATCTATTTTCTTTCCACTATTTTTTTCTTTATGCTATACATGTTGTGATTTCCTAAAAACTATTTGATAAAAAAAATAATAGAAAGAAACTTTTTCTTATTTTTCTTCCTTAATTGTAAACCTATCAATCTTATTTCTTTGCATAACAGAAACCATCTATTTCCTTCAGATACCAGCTTCTTTATCTTTATTTGTTAGTTCTTTTCAAAGCTATTCTAAGCTACCAAAATCCTTATCTATTGTGCTCTCAATTAGTTATTAAAACAGTTCTTAGCCACCAAATCCTTTTTAACAAACGCACAAAACAAGATTCTCCATTACTCATTCTCCAGGTTTGAGTTCACAGTTTATAGAAGCTTTCTACATAGTTTGCAGAAAATGGAAGCATGGGAACAACAGGTAATTGAGCTGTACTTTCCATCATGCCAAAACAGGCTTATCAAAAGCAAAAAGAAAATAAATCAAATTAACAAAGACTCATAATACTACGATAGGAGGAGAAAGAGTTCATTTATGGACAGAGATGAGGTATTAGCGGAAATTCAGACTAGGGGATGATTATTACATGCAAGCGGAATTCAAACATGCTAGATAGGTAGCAGGAAGCTAGACATCATTAATGCTAAACCAAAAACCGTTTAATTAATTAAATGTCTAGCTTCATGGAAAAGAAACTGAGATGAGCTAAGGAGGTTGGATTTCATCCTGTCAGAAACAATATAAACTTCGCATTATAAAAGTGTCATGATCTAAAATGTATCCCTTGTCAGGGTGAGTTTACTTCTATTACTCTCAGCTGGAGCATCCCTGAGTTCATTACTATTATTTCTACTTTATTCTCAAGGAAATATAAAAAATGATTCACATAATTTCCAAACTGCATCTTCTGGGATTCAGAAGTAGGGTGTCATAGTCTTTCAAAATTTTATAAATATATGTATATATATATATATATATATTATTTTTGTCTATTCAAGTCACTTTTTATTCCTGGACTGATTAGAACTCCATGTGAACTTTCAAGGCAAGTAGAGTGGAAATTCAATTTAAAACCGGAGACACTGATATAAGATAACGACACCCACTTCTGCCCTCATTTCTTCTTCTTCCTGGTGTTCTATTTAGACCTGACTTCTCTACACTCTCTTGTCACAGTACCCTAGCATTTCTGGTCAGTCTATCTTCTTGGAATAGGTTAGGTATTTTTCACAATCAGGGCACTGAGTACAGCTTTTGAAAATGGGATTTTACTTCACACAATAAGACCTATTTTGAGAAAAGATCATTTAACCTACTGCATAGATTTTTTTTCCCCAAAATGTATTGCGAAGAATTCTAGATTTTAAGTTATTAAAAATTGAATACCTGTTTCCAAATCATAGTCCATTTTTTGGTTATATTTTTTAAACATTTATTTATTTTTAATTGGAGGATAATTACTTTACAATATTGTGGCGGTTTCTGCCATACGTCAAAATGAATCAGCCATAGGTATACATATATCACCTTCCTCTTGAACCTCCTCTCCACCCCATCCCACCCTTCTGTATTTTATTGCCAAAAGTAATAGGTCTTGTTTATAGAAGAAAAAAAAAAAATCAAAGTTTCTATCTTGGAAAAAGTGCCAAGAAACATATTTGTCCATATTTAACTGAAGTAGAAAGGCCATCAGGGAAAATCAAGGTAGCACTTCTAATATACGAGTCACATTTCATCCTCATTACAACTCATGATATGCTTTGTGCTAAGTGGAATCTACATCGTCAAATGAACCATAAAAACTAATCATTTCAAAAAAACCAGGGCAGTCCTTACTGCTTTAATAGTTTGTAAGATTTCCCTGCCTTCAGAAAAAATACAGTATTATTTCTCACAAAGAAGCATAAAACTTTTTCTCTAGACCATTTCATAGGTTGGCTTTAGCAGTTTATGCATAAATAACACACATGAAACTTGAATGAAAAGTTCTATCAAAATCAGTTACGTTTTTATTGATTGAATCACTACTGAAAATTATATATGAAAGTGGCCCTATTTACAGATAACTCTGACTCAGAAAGGCACCTCATAAACTAATGGAACTGTACTGCCAAAATATAATATATACATGACCAATGTATACACATTTACAACAGTTCAACGTTATGGAAATCTAGTATGTTGATGACATGAGTTCTGGCTTTTCATGTTTTTCCCTACATGGATTAAAATTTGTCCAATGATATTTGCATTGTGGCTATTTTCATTATAAAATACATTTACAGTGAGCCACAAGTGTGATAATAAGCCACAAGCACATCTGTACATCTCTTAACTAGGATTCTATTATTCAAAAAGTTATCGTACCTTTTGTTTGGAACTGGAGATCCCAAATACTATTGTAGTATTCAGTGTTCAGTGTTATCCAGTCTATTCTTAATTAACATCTTCTACAAACCTCTGTGATTTCGAGTCCTTTGAAGTTGTGTTTTTTTAAGTTTTGGGTCTGAGTGCTTAGTAAAATATTGAGATCCTCTAGATCAAGTTCTTTGGTCACCTCTACAGGCACGATAGCTTTTCTTTTAATAGAAAATGTTTTATAGGTTCACAAAAAATTGAGCAGAAAATACAGTTCCCATAAAATTCTTGCCCCACCCCACACACATTCTCCCTGATTATCAAGGTACTGCAACAGAATGGTACAATCATTACAATCAATGGACCTACATACATACACCATTCTCACCTAAATTCCAAAATTTACATTGAGCTTTTTCTTGATGTCTTGACAAATGTATAGTGATACAGATTTACCATTCTGTGAAACTACAGTCTAGTTTCACAGCCCTACAAATCTTCTGTACTCTGCCTATTCATCCCTCTTCCCCTTCAACACCTGACAACCACTGATTTTTTTTATCATCTCCATAGCTCTGTCTTTTCCAGAATGTCATATATTATTAATAATATAGTATTTTTTTCAGATTAGTTTATTTTACTTATTAAAATGTATTAAAGTCTCCTTCATGTCTCTTTGTGGCTTGGTACCACATTTATTTTTAACACTGAATAATATCCCACTGTCTTAATGTACCACAGTTTGTTTTTTCGTTCACCTACTGAAGGACATCTTGGTTGCTTCCAAGTTTTGGTAATTATGAATAAAGTTGCTGTAAACATCTGTGCGCAGGTTTCTATGGACATATGTTTTCGATTCAAATAAGTAAATACCAAGGAACACAACTGCTGGATTGAATGCTATGAGTATGCTTTTGTTTTTAAGAAACTAAATGGTTTTTCAAGGTCTTTTCCTTCTCTTGACAGTATTTTTGCAGAGCGGAAGTTTTTAAGTGTAACGAAGTTTACCTTATCATTTCTTTCTTTCACAGCTCATACCTTTGATGTGTATCTAACAAAAATCATCTCCATATCTAGGGCATCTAGATTTTCTCCTATGTTTTCTTCCAAGAGTTTTATAGTTTAAAAGAGTTTTTTACATTTAGATCTTTGAACCATTTTGAGTTCATCTTTGTGAAAAATATAAAATCTATCTTGATTCTTTTTTTTCTTTTTTTTTTGGCATGTGGATGTACAGTCACTCTAGCACCATGTATTAAAGTGAAAAGAGAAAGTCACTCAGTTGTGTCCGACTCTTTGCGAACCCATGGACTGTAGCTTGCCAGGCTCTTCTGTCCATGGAGTTTTCCAGGCCAGAATACTGGGGTGGGTAGCTGTTCCCTTCTCCAGGGGAACTTCCCAATCCAGGGATCAAACCCAGGTACAAACTATCTTTTTTCCAAGGCATGTCTTTGCACCTTCATCAAAGATACGTTGACTATGTTTATATGGGTCTATTTCTAGGTTCTCTATTCTGTTCCATTGATATATTTATTTGCATATTCTTTCACCAGTATCACACTGACTCAATTATTGTAGTTCAATGGTAATTCTTGAAATAAGTTAGTGTCAGTCCTCCATCTTTTTTCTCTTTCAATATTATCTTTGGCTATTCTGAGTCTTTTACCTTTGCATACAAATTTTAGAATCAGCTTGTCAATATGCACAAAAAAAACTTGTTGGTGTTTTGATTGGGATTGTATTGAGTCTGTAGATCAAGTGGGAAAAAACTGACAATACTGAGTCTTCCTGCTCATAAGCATGGAACACCTCTCCATCTATTTAGTGATTTTATGTCATTCATCAATTTTGTAGCTTTTCCTCATGTAGATCCCGTACAGATTTTATTGAATATATACCTAAGTGCTTCCCTTGTGGCTCAGCTGGTAAAGAATCCGCCTGCAATGCGGGAGACCTGGGTTCGATCCCTGGGTTGGGAAGATCACTTGGAGAAGGGAAAGGCTTACCCACTCCAGTATCCTGGCCTAGAGAATTCCATGGACTGTATAGTCAATGGGGCTGCAAAGAGTCGGACATGACTGGTGACTTTCACTTTCACACCTATGTACTTAATTGTTGTTTGTTTTTTTTTTTTTTGCTAGTGTAAATGGCAGTAAGTATTTAATTGTAAATTCTACTTACTCTTTGCTGTATATAGGAAAGTGATTTATTTTTGTACAATATCATCTGTAAACAAATACCGTCTTATCTTTTTCATTTCACTTTTTTCCTTCCTAGCCTGTTTACCTTTTATTTTCTTTTCATATATTGTTGCATTAACTAGCACTTCAGTATGATGTTGAAAGGAATGATAGGATTGCTTTGGCTATTCAGAGTCTTTTACGTTTCCTTACAAACTTTTAAAATTTGTTTTCTAGTTCTGTGAAAAATGCCATTGGTATTTGGATATGCATTGAAACTGTAGATTGCCTTGGGTAGTACATTTTGGCAATATTGATTCTGCCAACCCAAGAACACACTGCGTCTTTCTGTCTGTTTGTGTCATCTTCAGTTTCTTTCATCAGATCTCACAGTTTCCAGTAAAGCTATTTGGTTTTTTTCCTCATTAGGTATAATGCTTTTCATACATTGTATTCAATTTACTGTGATTTTGTTAAGCATTTTGTATCTATGCTCATGAGAGACAGTGTTCTATAATTTTCTTTCCTAATAAGCCTTTAAACAAGCTTTGGTATTAGGGTAATGCTGAAATCCTAGAATGAGTTGGTTAGTATTCCTTCTGCTTCTATCTTCTTGATGAGGTTATAGAAAATTGGTATCATTCCTTCCTTAAATGTTTAGTAGAACTTATCAAATTTACCAACTCATTTAGGACTTTCCCTTTCTTTTGGAAGGTTATTAACTATTGACTTAATTTATTTAATAAATACAAGCTTATACAGATTGCTTATTTATTCTTGTATGATCTTCAGTAGATTGAGCCTTCTATAATAGGTCCATTTCATCTAGGTTATCAAATCCATGGGCACAGTGTTGTTTGAAATATTCTTTTATTAGCCTTTAAACATCCATAGGATCTGTAATGATGTCCTTCCTTTCATTTCTAATGTTAGTAATTTCTATCCTCTCTGCCTTTTTTTCCCTATTTGTTTTTGTTGTGGGTTTTGTTTTTTTTTTTTTTTTGCATTGTTAAGTTTTGTCTTTGTAAACACGGTTAAAATCTTACCAATTTTATCGATCTTTTCATGGAAAGAGCTTTAGGTTTTGTTCATTGTCTCTGTTGATTTCCAGTTCTTAATGTCAGTAGTTTATGCTCTAATTTTTATTATTTATTTTTGTCTGCTTACTTTAGATTTAATTTGCTTTTTCTCCAGTTTTCCAAAGTGGTAGCTTAGATCATTGACTTTAAATCTTTCTTCTTTTGTAACATATGCATTCAATGCTATAAATATCCCTAAATGCACTGTTTCTGCTGCATTTTGCAATTGTTTATAAGTTCTATTATCATTTAGCTCAAAATATTTTTAAATTTCTCTTGAGATTTCTTTTTGATCCATATAATATCTAGATTTATACTATGTTCAATGAATATTGAGATTTCCCAGGTGTCTTCTGTTATTTATTTCTAGTTTAATTCCATTGTGGTCTGAGAGGATACATTGTATGAGTCCTATTTTTTTTAATATGTTAAGTTATGTTTTATTACCCAGACTGTGACTTCCCTTGGTGATGTTCTACATGAGCTTGAGAAAAATGTTTATTCTACTGTTGCTAAATGAAGCAGTCTATAAATGTCAATTATATCCAGTTGAATGATGATGCTTTTGAGCTCAACTATTGCTGCGATTCATGGGGTCGCAAAGAGTCGGACACGACTGAGCGACTGAACTGAACTGAACTGAACTGAACTGAACTGAATGTCCTTACTATTTTCTGCCTGATGAATCTATCTATCCATTTCTGATTGAAGTGTATTGACTATTTTATATGATTTGATTTTCTTTCCTTTCTTAGTACATCAATTTATACTTCTTTTTTTATCCCCAGTGGTTGCTCTAGAATTCAAAATATGCATTTACAAATAACTTAAGTCTACTTTTGAGTAAAAAAATATGATACTTCACAGGTAGTATAAGTACCTAATAATAATAAAAAATATACATTCCTAATGCTTCTGTTGTACATTTCTTTCACTCACTTCATTTATACACAAACTATAGTTATAAAATACAATTTATTACATTTGTTTTGAATAAAATCTGTCACCTGTTAGGTCAATTAAGAAAAAAAATTATTATCTTCACTTTGTCTCTCTTTGTTTATATTACCCATCTACTCCTGTATGTTATCTACGTTGTCCATTAAATCCCTGAGCATATTAATAATAGACTTTTTAAAAAATTCACGGTTTGATAATCCCAACATTCTTGCCATATCTAATTCTGCTTCTGATGCTTGTTCAGTTTCTTCAAACTGTGTATTTTGCTTTTCAGTATGATTTGTAGATTTTGTTTTCTTTTTTCCCCTTGATGGATATGATGTGCATAGTAAAACAGAACTGCAATAAATAGACCTAATATAATGTGGTTGGCAAGGTGTAGAAGGGAAGCATTTTATAGTATTGCGGTTAGTTTCCGGTGTTTCAGTGAGCTTGTGTCCTTGGGCGAATAACTTCACAGTGCTTCTCAGTTCCACCCACTCTATTTTAGATGGGACAGAATAGCTGGAGTGGGATGGAGTTGATTATTTCCTTCCCCTGGGTCAGCTGGGTCCTAATGAAACCCCAACAGATTAGGCTCTAGTAAAATAGTTTCTCTTTCTGCTGCTGCTGCTGCTAAGTCACGTCAGTCATGTCCGACTCTGTGCGACCCCACAGACTGCAGCCCAACAGGCTCCTCTGTCCCTGGGATTCTCCAGGCAAGAACACTGGAGTGGGTTGCCATTTCCTCCTCCAATGCATGAAAGTGAAAAGTGAAAGTGAAGTCTCAGTCGTGTCCGACTCTTAGCAACCCCATGGACTGCAGCCCACCAGGCTCCTCCGTCCATGGGATTCTCCAGGCAAGAGTACTAGAGTGGGTTGCCATTGCCTTCTCTGAGTTTCTCTTGAGGGCAGATCTATTTCAAAATGACTACTTTCCCTTCTACCTGCCTGAAGAAGCACAATAGGATTTTTCTCCAGTCTTTCCTGTGAGAATCTAGTAGAGGCCCTAGAGGTAACTCATAAAAGTCTGGGGTCTCCTCTTTGATTGGGTCCTCCTACATTTTTTAACTCTCACACTTTTCCCCACTGAGACTCCAGCAATTCGTTGATTATAGTTCCTGGGGTTTCTGTATCCCAATATTGGTCCCCACAGAGTTTACTTCTCATGGGTTTTTGCTTTAGTAGGTTGTAAGTCTCTGTATCCAGCTGTCCATCTCTCCAGTTTCAGAGGCAGTGATTTGCCTTGTGATCTTACTTTTCTGCCATATCTAAGCAGAGTTGTTGATTTTTCAGTTTTCTCAGATTTTTACTTGCTGTTAGGACAGAATTGAAACTAGTAAACTTATATGCCGCACTAGAAATCCAAGTTCTATTTTTTTTACAAAAAATGAAACTCATTTACAGGCTGAAGGCATAAATTCTCCCTAGATAATTAATGTTTGTATTTATAACCCTGTATTAGGAAGCTTCCACATATTTTTAACTTTGAAGATATAATTATTTTTTCTTCATTCTCTCAGTGTCAGCTATTGCTTTTTTTTTTTCTATTATCTTATCTGCCTTTCTGAAGGTTAGTTTCAAACAGTGCTTCTGAAAATATTAAATGGTT
This sequence comes from Budorcas taxicolor, assembly GCF_023091745.1. Taxonomy (NCBI): domain Eukaryota; kingdom Metazoa; phylum Chordata; class Mammalia; order Artiodactyla; family Bovidae; genus Budorcas; species Budorcas taxicolor. Next base: position 18,531,205 of record NC_068917.1, on the reverse strand, counting down.
TATGAGTTGAAAAACAGAGGGGATTTAGGAACCCTGTAAGCAACAAAGACATTGAAATGATAATTCAAAAAAGACAGGTACCCAGGGACATTATCAAGCTCTTTAGTTTTAAAGGCAGCTTATTCTGATGGTAATAGTTTTCATACTCAGGACTAACGGCATGGAAAACAACATACAAAAGTAATTAATGGTACTAAAAATTAGCCTTTAAAAGATTATCTTCTTAAAGAATATATAACCAGCCTGGAACACTAGAGGATTTATTTTTAAATTTCTGAGCTCATTTTTATTAGGCCAAAGTTTAAATAAAAGTCAGACTTTTGGATCTTTAAATGGGGATAACTCTTCTTGTCTTCATGACATACACATTATTCTATGTTTTCCCCCAGTAGACCAATTTCTTTCACACTGAAAACAGATGAAGTGGGCAACCCCCTTCCTTGATGTCCCACAGTGTAATTTAGGAGACACTTAGCTACTGAGTTTGCCCTCTTGAAGCCTTGTACTTCTATATCTCACATGTATCATATTTTGACTTGGAGCACCAATACACATAAATAGTACTTTCACCTTGCTTAATCTTCAGGGCTGTCAAACTATCAGCCCTGACCCTGGGCCAGCCATCGTGTGCTACTACCTCTCACATGAGCCTTTGTCTCTAAAGATTCTTCTGTCTAAAATGCTTTCCCAGTCCCCTGCCTTCAAACACACACACCTATGTCATTCCACTCATCCTTCGATTTGGGGAAAGAAAGCCTTGTAATCACTCCTTCCCACTCTAGACTAGAGTACTCAATCACATGTTCTCATAGAAACACGACCCCTTTTCTCATACTATTTATCTTGATTTGCAAAAATGAGTTCATACAGTGTGGCAAACTGCTATGAAAATTCATGAGCCTGGTGACTGCTTTTGCCCACTTTGTGTTCTATATCCTCAGCACTTGGCAAACTATGAGCGATAAATCAGAATTTGTTGAATGAACAAAATAAACTTTGGTATGGAGAAGGCAATGGCACCCCACTCCAGTACTCTTGCCTGGAAAATCCCATGGATGGAGGAGCCTGGTGGACTGCAGTCCATGGGGTCGCTGAGAGTTGGACACGACTCAGTGACTTCACTTTCACTTTTCACTTTCATGCATTGGAGAAGGAAATGGCAACCCACTCCAGTGTTCTTGCCTGGAGAATCCCAGGGATGGCGGAGCCTGGTGGGCTGCCATCTATGGGGTCGCACAGAGTTGGACATGACTGAAGTGACTTAGCAGCAGCTTAGCAGCATGTCTCATAAAAATAATTACACCTGCCAGCCAGTTAACCTAGTGGGGCCATAATGAAATGGTACATATTGATGGGAATAGAGACAGGCAGAGCAGGAGTATGAAAAGCACCTAAAGTCAGGCATCATAATTTTTCCAAAGTTAGTGTTTCCCCATGACCTTTTAGATAAGTGTACAGATTCCTATAACAGTCCACAGTTTGTTCCATATTCTCCACCAAACATTCTGAAATGCACATATTCTTGAGATTCTTTCAAATTAATTTACATATTCTATTTCCATTTCACTTTTTCCTTTAGAAAATTAAAAAAAAACCAAAAAACACTGAAATAGACCATAAGGAGCGCTAAACTAGAAATCTGATTGGTCCATTTTTGTCTTGCATTGTCTGTTTCAAATTCCCAAGGGTGGTGACTCGGTCTGCTCCAGCTTCTTGTAATAATCCTATCCTCTCACTGTCAGTCTTTCCAGTCATGAGATGCTGCCCAGTCTGTTTGGAGGCCTGAGAGATGAATGAATACCTCAGGGAACTATAGCAGTATTTATTGTCAGAATGGTGGCAAAGGGTGGGAGGAAGAAGTAGTTTAGTAAAAACCATCTGTGCTGAGAATTATAGCTAGAAAGGGACTAGCAGGGAGTCCTACTTCTGTCACCACATGGAAGCCCAATTAAAACACATGCCTTCAGAAAAATGGGATTTGGGGCAGAATATGCCTCAATAGGAAAATGCTGCAACTGAAAACATCCTGAACTTATTCACTATTAAGTAGAATAGAATAAATGGAAACAAGAAGGCAGGAATAAAGACTTAAAGAAATGTTCTCAATATATTTTTTAACTTCCTCTTTTGTAAGAAAACAAAATTCACATTTCCAAGTCAACTAAAGGGAACCTTGAGTGAAACAAAGATTGGCAGAAGTTATGATATATGACCTTAAGAATAGCTACCTTCCTTAATAAGTATTAAAGGGAGCATATCATTTAAAGGCTAATGACACAGGCATAAATATTTAGAAATACAAAAATGTATATTTTAATATACTGAGTAGCACAGGAAGTGGTTAGAATATAAATATTTAGAAAATAAAAATTAGCATTCCTGTTAGATATGCATCATGTATAGTTGAGGGGGCAAGGAAAGCTCCTTTATCCATCATCTGATGAACTTTGTATCATGGGGTTGACCCTTGCTCATGCCTCATCCCTGTAACCATTTTTACCTGTCTGATTTAATGCTTCTCTTTCTCTGTGTACCTGGATGGAGCTTTGAGACAGATACGGAACTAACTTCTTTGATGTCAAATTCAGAATGCTAGTTTACCTATGATTGTGTCTCAATGTTAAATAAACAGCTTCCTGAGTTATCTATATGCAAGGTTTGCTGACTTTTGAACTTTACAAAGATGAATATTCTTCTGTATGTTTAGTTCCTATGTATAGGAGGGAAAAGTCTATAATATCTAAGGTCATGTGCCTATGTTTCCTTACCTATGTTTTTAGAATTTTACCCCAAATCAAATGCAATACCACACTGATTTAATATTTGTCATCTGTAAAGTATTTTTCATATCAGGAAATATTAAAAATATAAACAGAAGTACTCTTACCTGGAATAAAACTACAAACTAATTCTGCACATAACCTTTATTTTAAAGTACTAATTGATAAACAATATGGATACATTTATAATATGTATAACATATAATTTATCTAGCTCCTCATCAAATATACTTAAATAGTCAGTGGTTCAGGACTACTAAGTAAATGTCAATTATTCTACTAGAAATTTATATGCTAATGTCTGTTAAAATATACAAGGCTATATATCCCAAAATATTTAGTGATTAATATATGGATGTACTTTTAAGTTCCAGAAACTATAGTTGATACTTTTGTTCTTGTTGGCCTCTTTATGGATGATATTAAATTCTATTGATCTTTTTCTAATTGGAAAGTATATTCCAGATAATTGATGCCATTGGATACAAAGATTCTGGGTAAGAAATATCATGCATCTATTAGATGCTTATATAGTCTTTGATATTCATGTAATTAAACCAGGATATTTTTTCAAGAAACCTTATTTAAAAATTGAGCTTCATCAGCCACTGGGAAAAAAACTGTTGAGGAGCTGATAGAAAAATGTTCTCTGGAACACTTGGCAGTCTTTTCCTACCTTCTAATGGTCATTTATAGTAAACTTCTATCCACCTTTCACATCCCAGTTAAAATGATGTTCCCTGAGGTATAGATTCCATGAACATCTCTACTTTATTTTTTTAAACTTACTTTATTTATTTATATTTTTGGCTGCATTAGGTCTTCGTTGCTTTGTATGGGCTTCTCTAGTTGCGGGGAGTGGGGACCACTCTTCATGGAGGTGTGGGGGTTTCTCATTGTGGTGGTTTCTCTTGTTGTAGAACACAGACTCTAGAGCGCAGGCTTAGTGGTTCTGTTGCTTGGGTTTAGTCACCCCGAGGCATGTGGAATCCTCCCAGACCAGCAATCAAACCTGTGTCCCCTGCACTGGCAGGCATGAATCCCTATTTTAAACAAGAGTAGTCCTTTATTACAATTTCCAGTATATATTTGTATGAGTTGGCTAATACCTGTCTCCTTCATTAGACCAAAAGCTCCACGTACAGGAAATGTTTTACTCATTACTGTGTATAGCATGCAGGGTGGCCAGTGTCTAGAAAAGATGGATACACAATGGATATTCCTTGAATAAATGATGAATGAATGAATATGGTAATGGTGGCTGTGGGAGAGGGCCTGGAGGAAACATGGTAGGGGTAAGATTGAGATCTGCAAACAAAAAGATCTAGGTTTTGATATCAGCCCCGGCATTTATCTGTTGTTGTTCAGTCACTAAGTTGTATTCAACTCTTTGGGACCTCGTGAACTGCAGCATGCCAGGCTTCCCTGTCTTTCACTATCTCCTGGAATTAGCTCAGATTCATGTCCATCAAGCCAGGCTTCCCTGTCCTTCACTATCTCTTGGAATTAGCTCAGATTCATGTCCATCAAGCCAGTGATGCTATCTAATCATCGTATACTCTGTTTCCCCCTTCTCTTTTTCCTTCAGTCTTTCATCAGGGTCTTTTCCACTGAGTGGGCTCTTCACATCAGGTGGCCAAAGTATTGGAGCTTCAGCATTAGTCCTTCCAATGAATATTCAGGGATTGATTTCCTTTAGAATTGACCGGTTTCATCTCCTTATTGTCCAAGGGACTCCAACACCACAATTCAAAAACATCAATTCTTCATTGCTCAGCCTTCTTAATGGTTTAACCATCACATCCATACATGACTACTGGAAAACCATAGCTTTGACTATATAAACCTTTGTTGGCAAAGTGATGTCTAGTCATTACTAGTATGTTTATTTAAATTCCCCTTATCTTTGTCCTAATATATTCTACTACCTTGAGCATCAGTGATCATATAATTAAATAATTTTTGTGAAAGAATCCAGTATTTAGTAAGTACTGAGGAAAGATTCTTAGTTTAATGTCTAAAAATCTCTGCTTTAGGGTCAAACCTGAGTTTGAATCACAGCTCTGCACTTAAGAGCTGAATGAGCCAGGAGAAGTTATTAATCATCCTTGAGATTCAGTTTCTGCATCTGTAAAGCGATAACAATGCTATTAACTCAATAATTTGGAGGATTTAGGTACTGTATTTTAAATAAAGTGCTTAGTCCAGAGCTTGGCACATGGTAAATTCCAATACTTCCTCTCACGAGACACATCATTATTCTCTTAACCACCTAAATCCAAATAAATTCATTGAACAGTAAAGAGAGCAATGGTTTCAAAGAGTCTGCCTGCCTGCTCAGTTGTTCAGTCATGTTCAACTCTTTGCAACCCTATGGACTGTAGCCTGTCAGGCCTCTCTGTTCATGAGATTTTCTGGGCAAGAATACTAGAGTGGGTTGCCATTTCCTCCTCCAGGGGATCTTCCTGAACCAGGGATCAAACCTGCATTTCCTGCACTTCTTACATTGCAGGCAGATTCTGTATTGCTGAGCCACTCGGTAAGCCTTTCAAAGAATACTGTTATCCACTAAAATATGCATCCTAGAGGAATTAATATAAAAAAGTGAAATGACCAGGTGATAGCACACGATTTAAGTGTGCAGTAACAAGTGGGAGTTACAGAACAGTTAAGGATTGCTTTTGGAATCAAAGTTTCTAGGTTCAAACTCAAGCTCTTTGACTAACTGATCATGTTTTTAAACTACTCCAAGCCTGAATTTCCTCTCCTGGAGATAAAAACAGTATTAATGCATAGAGATTTTATAAAGACTAAATGAGCCAATGAATCAAAAGTACTTAATACAGTGTGTAGTCCAGTATCAGTTCAGTTCAGTCGCTCAGTCATGTCCGACTCTTTGCGACCCCATGAATCGCAGGACGCTAGGCCTCCCTGTCCATCACCATCTCGCGGAGTTCACTCAGACTCACATCCATCGAGTCCGTGATGCCATCCAGCCATCTCATTCTCTGTCGTCCCCTTCTCCTCCTGCCCCCAATCCCTCCCAGCATCAGAGTCTTTTCCAATGAGTCAACTCTTCGCATAAGGTGGCCAAAGTACTGGAGTTTCAGCTTTAGCATCATTCCTTCCAAAGAAATCCTAGGGCTGATCTCCTTCAGAATGGACTGGTTGGATCTCCTTGCAGTCCCAGGGACTCTCAAGAGTCTTCTCCAACACCACAGTTCAAAAGCATCAATTCTTCGGTGCTCAGCCTTCTTCACAGTCCAACTTTCACATCCATACATGACCACTGGAAAAACCATAGCCTTGACTAGACAGACCTTTGTTGGCAAAGTAATGTCTCTGCTTTTCAACATGCTATCTAGGTTGGTCATAACTTTTCTTCCAAGGAGTAAGCGTCTTTTAATTTCATGGCTGCAATCACCATCTGCGGTGATTTTGGAGCCCCCCAAAATAAAGTCTGACACTGTTTCCACTGTTTCCCCATCTATTTGCCATGAAGTGATGGGACCAGATGCCATGATCTTCATTTTCTGAATGTTGCGCTTTAAGCCAACTTTTTCACTCTCCTCTTTCACTTTCATCAAGAGGCTTTTTAGCTCCTCTTCATTTTCTGCCATAAGGGTGGTGTCATCTGCATATCTGAGGTTATTGATATTTCTCCCAGCAATCTTGATTCCAGATTGTGCTTCTTTCAGCCCAGCATCAGTGATCTAGTATAAGAACTGACAAAAACTGCCTCATACATACAGAAGGGAGTGAATCCATTCAAAACCATCTGAATTCACGATAGCTCTGGGCTAGAGACTATGTTCTCTTCCTTATTGGGAAAGAAAGATGCTAAGAATAATACTGCCTTTTCAATGAATTATAGGTGCATAGCATCTAGTAAGTCAAGCAATTATAACAAAAAGATTTATGAATTGTTCTATGTCACAATCCATGGAAAAAGCCAATTAAGTATCTGGGAGCTAAGGAAGTGAGAAAGAATGAAATTGGTGTGAAAGGTTGGAAACAGAAATGGAAAAAGGTGGTGACATAATAATTTAAAAACTAACCTAGTAAAATATTAGTTATAAATGTATATCCTTATGATAATTTTAAGTAGGAAATAAATGCTTTGATATTTTGAAGACTTTATCTGAAATTCAGTATCACCACCCATATGGCATATAAAAGTAAGTTTGAAAATACATTAGGTGTGTAAATACAAAAAAAAAAAAACAAAACAAAAAACCACCACCGAAAACCTGAGTTGAACTTTCACAAAATCCTAAAGCTAGACAGTCTACTAACTAAAATGTAGTTTGGAAGCCAACTCTAAGGTTCTTTGGATTTTGTTTGTTTTCCTCATAACTGAAGACAAGCTCAGAATCTGAATCTGGAATATCTGATATTGAATCTCAAATCCAATATCTTACTAGGTAAGTAACTTAAATTCTCTGAGCTTCATTCATCCCAGTTATAAAATACATAAGGTAAACAGTACCTATTTCATGTGATTGCTATAAGGATTAGCTGAGCTATACATTTAAAGTATTTGGAACAGGGCCTGGAACATAGTAAGAGCTGAATTAATGTTAGGTGTTATTATTAATTCTAAATTTTTATTCTTGCTTAAGTACAATAAAAAGTTCTAAAAGAAGCAAAAATATCTAAATATTTCAAATAAGCAGCAGAAAAAATTTTATTTCACGTTTTGCTTAAACATGGCTAAAGAAACATTTTAGAACTCAAATAGTATTATAACCACAATCCCCAATCTTCCTACTCCAATAATTATTTTTAGGTTTAATTTTATTTTTAATTTTGTTTATTTGAGTCAAAATTATTTAGCTATGGCATTTCTGTATACTGACACATACTTGTACACAAATAAAACAACTAAAAGTTATAAATAAAGTTTTGCCAGCTATTGACTTTCTCTTGATAGCTTGTGTGGCAGAGATTGCTAATTAACCACCAAAGTGTCTGCCGAGTCCTCACTGTCACACAACTAGATGTCTATCTCTCAGCCTCATGTACAGTTTGTTGTGGTCATGTGACTATTCTAGCCAATGGGATATAAGCAGAAGTGACAGGTTCCTCTGGGAAACCTGGATCTTAAAATCTTCCACGCTCTTTCTTCCTGACTGACAAGTCATTATTTCTGTGTCCATTTTCTATTATTTGTGACAGGGCTATTTCCTATATTCTTCTGCATTATATGTGGTACTTTCCTTTAGTAGGTATGGATTTTGAAAAGGATAGTAGTGACAGGTAAGAGGCATTTTTTGGGGGGAGTGGGGGGGGTCAGGAAAAGCAAAGGGGGCATTTCTCAGAAGACAGTGACAGCAATAACCAAGATGGTAAAGAAAGCTTGACCACATTCAACCTGGTTTTGAGTGTGGTCACTGAGTCACGAAAGTGTTGCACAAATTTATGTACTATGCTATGGCAACATAGTCAGATCTACAACAGTAAAAAAAAATACATCTTCAGTGATAGCCACTCACACTTACTTTTTACCATTCTCCCATGCACTTGATACACTCCTTGCCAATGATGGCATCAATCTCAGCAGTATCCCACTCATCGCCAGGGCTTGGGTTATTAGCCAAGCACATCTCAGTTTCAGGTTGGAGTCAGAGACTTTTCACTGGGTCTCCCAGGTGCTCTGTAATATGCAGCATATTCCCATTCCCTCAGATAGCCGGAGAGGCACCGTGTTTCACAAACCCCAGACAGATACTGGTAGTTACACACTGAAGATGGAAGAGCCTCTTTAGCATGGCTAAATGCAATGCATGGCTAAATGGTAATGCTATCCTCACAAGGCTGAATGGAGCAAAATCCCTTCTACCAGCTACCAGGAACAGCTGTTTTGGTCTTTTTTTTTTTTTTTTTTTTTGAGTAAGATATAATCCCATGGACAGAGGAGCCTGGAAGGCTGCAGTCCATGGGGTCGCACAGAGTCGGACACGACTAAGCGACTTCACTTTCACTTTTCACTTTGATGCATTGGAGAAGGAAATGGCAACCCACTGCAGTGTTCTTGCCTGGAGAATCCCAGGGACGGGGGAGCCTGGTGGGCTGCCGTCTATGGGGTCACACAGAGTTGGACACAACTGAAGCAACTTAGCAGGTAGCAGCAGCAGTTTAACATTGTATTAAGCCATGAGTTTTGGGTTCTTCTCTATTACAACAGCTAGCATCATCTAACTAATACAATTAGCTTTTCTTGATGTATATGGTTTCAATAAGTTAGAATTACCAGAAAAAAAAAATACCCTATTAATTCTAAAATAAAATCCACTATTATATTGCTTAAATGTTCCACAGTAATTACATATGAATTTATGGTAGAAATTCAAATCTTAACCTTATAGTTTTATACTATCATTCATCCAGAAGCTGTTTTTAAGCAAATGATATATACAAATGAAAAGTATGAATTTAATAAATTCTCAGGGTTTATTTTTTTGTTGTTCAGTTGAATTAAACTATGGGTCTAGCTACATCTTTTGTACTTTTATAACTTAAACTGCTTCAAATGTGAGTCTCAGTCAATAATTCTAGACTCCTCTATACTTAGCAAACAAAGAATTCAAAAGGATCACCAGACTCCAACCAAGACTGCAAGAACATTTGGACTGGTGATGTATTTTTCCAATTACTGCTTTCAGTGTTCACTGTCTATGAACATGTTGAAGCCATTTAGGATTTATTATTCTAGTAAATGAGCAGACTGTTCACACACATTAAATTCCTGTTCCTGTGTAGATTGTAAAATGCAATACCTTTATCTATTTCATGCTGGAATTAAAAATCCATATCACAAATGCTTAGAAAATAAAGCATTATCCTTTCCTGGAAAATGCAAATGAGAATGAGCCAATGTATTATCAGAAAAGTATTGATCATATCCACTATTTTTCTAAGTAGTATAGCTAAGATTAATACATTATGAAATATACACCTGTAATGTATGACCCTTAACATTTAAACTAAAGGAGTTAGAGAAGGCAAAGGAACCAGGACCTAGTGGAAGAATGAGGAAAGTATTGGTCTATGAGCTAAGAGTCAAGAAAATAAATTGGTGGTAGAGTTCTCAGAGTGAATAAATAGGTTTTAATTAAAATTAGAAGGTCATTCTTCTGAGTTTCCTGTTTCATATGTTCGTCATCATGTTGTGACAAGATGTTATGTTATTAATTTTTTAATTTAATATTTCCACTATGATGATTAATATTACCATTAAACAGACATGCCATCTCTCTGAAAAGCATTCTTTCACATTAGTTTGGCAGCAATTGAAGAATAACTCAAATGACAGAAAGGAAAGAACCACAGACAACTCTGCCCTTAATTTATAGAAAAGATACCTGCCTATATTAGGTTTGTGCCAGTGAGAAAGAAAAGGGAATTAAGTAAATCCAGAAGATTTTTCCAATTAACAACAATCAAATGTTTGGGCCAAACTGAATTTGAGATGTTCATGTAGGAATCCTAACAGCAAAAATAATAGTGACAATAAAATGTGTTTATACTGGCATTGTGTAAAATGAATTTTGTGCTCTACTCTAGACTACCTTATGAGTCTGAGGGCCAGGAATAACTTACCTGAAGTGGATATACCATTCTCCTGCTGTTGAAAATTTAGTCTGCCTTCAAAGTCTTTTCAGTATTAAAAAAATAAATTACAACAAGTCCTTTCAACAATACTTATGGCTTCTTCTATGTTAGATTACTATTAGAATCAATTCTTAAAATATTCTTCTTTATGTAAAGAGAATCAAGAAAAATCGAGCTGGGAAACTTGAAGGGAAGAGACAGTGGTATGTATTAAAAAATAATAGCACTATGGAATTAGATGGTAAAAAGTCCTAAATCTTCAAAGTGATTAAACTTTATGACAAGGAGACAGGGAAAGTAATGTTAGGAAATGTATATCCTGATACACAGACACAGCTCAGATTCAGATTTGTGTGTGATAACTTGGACTCTGAAAGATGCATTGAAAAGAAGCTAATATGGGCTCAGACATCTGTCACTAACAGAGTTTCCATTAAAACAAAGTTAATGTGGAAACAAAAGGAAAAACAGATTTTATAATACATTTTGTACACTCTAATTTGGTTCTAAATAGTATGTTATTTGAGGACAGAAACTGTTCTGTTTATCTCTATTCAAAGCACTTAGACCAAAGTCATTGTCTGGTAAACAGCTTTATATATACATATAATCTATCTATCTAGCTAGCTTTATAAATAATATGTATATGTTTATATATACACATACACATATATAATCATACACACATATGTACACACACACACATATATATATATATACACACACATATATAGTTGTAATAGTTATTTTCAGGACAATATATCAAACTAAAATTGTTAAATCTCTAAGTATTTGCCATTAAATTATGTCAAAGGAATGGTCTACTCATGTTATTAAACATGGCATAATGCTAGGTTAGTTATTATAAATGAACTATCCATTTACTTAGTCAAAGACTACATCTCAAAATTCCTAATGGATTTTAAAACAATAAAGCTTATCTAAATGAGTTATCATAATGTAAACATATCTCACAGAATAAAATCTGATATAAAATTACATACAATAATACTGAAAATTAAATGCTATGAAAGCTGACCAAAGAGTTACCATGAGACAGAAAAGACTGCTGCTTTTTATTCTTTTAAATTACTGATATGCGACCCCCAAGCAGCTGAAGGCTCTGTCAAGTTCACAAAATAATTTGAAGAATTAAATTCCAGACAGAGGTTCTCCAAGGACTGTAGACTAATGGCTGCTTTCACCCTGGTGTCCGGTATCAAAGGAGACATTTACTTTGGAGGACTGTGCTCATCAGCTGCCTAAAGAGGCCGGGGGCATTTAACTGAGCTCAAACTAGGGAGAATTACAGGATTTATTTCCCATGAACACAACTTGATTAAAGTGACTCTCATCTGAAACGTGCAAAAAGATAGGGGGAGCTTCTGAATAAGTGTTATTAAGGTTCAGGGACAGGATTAAAATCAATGGCTTCAATTAGGTAGGACTGTGGTGGGTGGAGAGACAAAGAGAAAATTACAATGACACATGAGATTTTGGGAAGCAATCTACAGAGAAAAAATGAAGACAAGAGCCTTAGGGAGAGCCAACTTCCTGTCTTCCTCTCACACACAAATGTACACAGATTCATAATTCTTCCTTCTAAACCAGTCTAGTGAATTCATAGGTACATGTAGAAAATTGCAGACAGAATTATTTTCCCACTGAAAACTGTGAAGTTGGCAAACATCTTGGAAATCTATCCATCCCACCTCTTTCACTGACCCCACTTACACAGCACTGTGTTTTTATCCTACTTCCAGCTTCTTAGGGCTTCCCTGGTGGCTCAGAGGTTAAAGCATCTGCCTCCAATGTGGGAGACCCAGTTCGATCCCTGGGTCGGGAAGATCCCCTGGAGAAGGAAATGGTAACCCACTCCAGTATTCTTGCCTGGAGAATCCCATGGACAGAGAAGGCTGGTAGGCTACAGTCCATGGGGTCGCAAAGAGTCAGACACGACTGAGTGACTTCACCTCACCTCCAGCTTCTTACAACCCATAAAAGCTCTTTTTTGTCGTTTTTTTCCACATGCTGGACCCTTCATTCACAATTTCTGTCATGAAAACCTACTATTCAGTTATCTTCAGCCTTTACTATATGACAGGCAACACATGAAAAGTGAAAGTGTTAGGCATTCAGTTGTGTCCGACTCTGCGACCCCACGGACTGTAGCTCACCAGGCTCTTTTGTCCATTGAATTCTACATGCAAGAATCATGGAGAGGGTAGCCATTCCCTTCTCCAGGGGATCTTCCTGACCCAGGGATAGAATTCGGGTCTCCTGTATTGCAGGAAGATTCTTTACCATCTGAGCAGCCAATATTATGAATTAAATCAAAACAAGAGGATAATGACCATATCAATGCAAAAAGCATTTATTGAGTACCCAGTTCTCACAAGACAACACACCAAGGCTGTGGGAATTAAAAAATGAAGTCTTATCCTTCAAAACATGTAATATTGATAAATAAAGAGAATAAAAGGAAGAATGTAGCCGATACTATAACAGAGATATAGAAGACAGAAAGAGACAAATTTTGACAAAGAACATCATGGAAAGTTTCATGGAGGAGGTGAAAGTTAAGAGGATGCTTATATTACTTAAGCACACACACAAAAGAATAATGTGAGGCTTTAAAGTGATAGGTGAATTCTAGTTAAGGTCATAAATAGCCTGAACAATATGCCTGGTGTTTTCTCCATTTGTTTGTAAACAGAGTTCAGATGCCAGATGATTCAGTTAAAGTCTGGACACCTCACAGTATGTGTGTGGATATATATATATGTGTGGATATATATATATATATAAAACATATGCTACATATACTTCTTACTTTTATTTTTGTCTTCAGCCCAACCCTGCTATCATAAAAGGCAGCTTACACTGCATCCATGAAATAACCTTAGTCTAAATACTCACTTCATAATTTATTAATTTCATCTCTTCTCCACTTTATCACATCCTGACTTACCGTCTTTCTGAAACCCCATCTCTGATTATCACCTCTTGTAACTTTCCCATCCACTAACTTCCACTAAATGTCCCTACTTTTCTCAGAACCTCCACTTCTCCCTAGGCTAAAAGCTTCTTAGCTTTCTTTTTCTATGTAGGCTACTCAACTATCTGACTGACACCACTACCAGCATATTTGACTCACTTGTCTTTGTTCTTTGCTTTAGTTTTGCTGACAATCTGGAGATAAATCAGTCCACTTTCTTGCTCTTCTCTCCCTCATGAACTGTCTGGTGCTGCTGAAAAGAATTCTCTGTTAATTGGTATCATTATAAATTTATGATCTCCACCCTCCGCTGAGTCTTCAGTACTGTGTTGTATCCAAGCCCTCATCACTCTTTCTATTCAGACTCTTGAGGCTCCTAAATTTTCAGTCCTCCCATTTTTAAATCGATCATTAATTATCATGCTGTCATGGAAAAATAGGCATCTCTCAGAATCTCAAGGTTAATTTTACTCTTTCTCTTCTCAATCAGCACACAGCTTGATTCCCACCCATTTTATCTTCAAGCTCTTCTCTCTAGATCCTTTTGTTCTACAACCAACAAGCGCAACACTCCCTAAACCTTCCTTAAATTAATCTACTTAACCTGAAGCAACCAAATAATGTCTTCTCTTCCCTGCAGGACCTGCTTTGAACATTTGTTACCAACAGAAACCACAATTTACATTCTGTCCTGATAACTAACCTACTGTGGTTGCTCTTAAAAAATTCATCAACAGTCAAGGCTGCTGAGCATTTTCAGTCCTTCTTCTATTTGACCTGTCTATGGCATTTGTTCCTCTTTGTTCAGGCATTTCTGCCAATTTCACTCCCACCCTATCCCTTCTCATTCTACCCTACCTTAGTGAAACTTTCTTTTCCTTCTTGCTTTGTTTTTTCCCTTACTGATCATTCCCCTTCTAAATTTTCACTTCCTGGAAAATCTCCTCTGCATTTTTACAAAGAGCTCTTTGTAAAAATTCAGATTTCTAAATCTCAGAGACCACACCTCCAAGATGCAAGTCCATAGCTTTTAACCACTTATTAAACATCGAGAATCAGCCCTGTGAATATAAACATGCCCTAGCCTGAACTGTCATTTACTCTCATTCATCTCTTTGTCCAGCCCAACAAAATAATTTGGTCAACTGCATGAACTCAAAGCAATTTTCAAAGCCTCCTACAACCTCATCCTTCCAAATCTCATCAGTAACAAGTCTTAGTCTACTTCATCAGGAAAGATAATCTTTTCTGTGAACTACTGCAGTATCTATATCAGCTTTGCTTTTCCCATTCTAAATCACTTTCCACATTGTCCTTGAAGTTATTTTCTTCAAAAACACAAATTACATCAGGTCACTCTCTTATTACAATACTATTAATAACAAACAAATGACTGCATAATTAAGACCAAACTTAATTGACAAATGTAAGGCAAGGTTTCATCAATCCAAGCATCTCATTGTTTTCCATAGTTATCCTCACTCTTTGTCACAGACTCACAACTATGCTCAGTCACAGTTGAGTTCAGTTCAGTCGCTCAGTCATGTCCGACTCTTTGCGACCCCATCAATTGCAGCACGCCAGGCCTCCTTGTCCATCACCAACTCCTGGAGCTCACTCAGACTCATGTCCATCAAGTCCATGATGCCATCCAGCCATCTCATCCTCTGTCGTCCCCTTCTCCTCCTGCCCCCAATCCCTCCCAGCATCAGAGTCTTTTCCAATGAGTCAACTCTTCACATGAGGTGGCCAAAGTACTTGAGCTTCAGTTTTAGCATCATTCCTTCCAAAGAAATCCAAGGGCTGATCTCCTTCAGAATGGACTGGACTGGTTGGATCTCCTTGCAGTCCAAGGGACTCTCAAGAGTCTTCTTCAACACCACAGTTCAAAAGCATCAACTCTTTGGCGCTCAGCCTTCTTCACAGTCCAACTCTCACATCCATACATGACCACTGGAAAAATCATAGCCTTGACTAGATGGACCTTAGTCAGCAAAGTAATGTCTCTGCTTTTGAATATACTATCTAGGTTGGTCATAACTTTTCTTCCAAGGAGTAAGCATTTTTTAATTTCATGGCTGCAGTCACAGTAATGTCTAATCTTGTGGTGCACACAGACATTCAAAGCTGTTTCTGGAATTCATGCTTTTGGGCACTTTATTATGCTCTTCCTCTCTACCATGACTGGAGAAGGGAATGGCAACCCACCTACTCCAGTATTCTTGTCTTGATAATTCCATGGAGAGAGGAGCCTGGTGAGCTATAGTCCATGGGGTTGCAAAGAGTTGGGCACAAATGAGTGACTAACACTCTCTACCATCAAGGCTCATCATATATATATATATATATATATATATATATATATATATATATATATATATATATAATATAAATATAATATATACAATATTTTATATATATATATATTCAGGTTGCTCAGTCATGCCTGACACTGCAAGTCCATGGACTATAGAGTCCATGGAATTCTCCAGGCAAGAATACTGCAGTGGGTAGCCTTTCCCTCCTCCAGGGGATCTCCCCAACCCAGGAATCGAACCCAGGTCTCCCACATGGCAGGTGGATCTTTACCAACTGAGCCACCAGGGAAGCCTCAGCATACTGGAGTGGGTAGCCTATCCCTTCTTGAGGGGATCTTCCCAACCCAGGAATTGAAGCAGGGTCTCCTGCATTGAGGGTGGATTCTTTACCAACTGAGCTATCAGGGAAACCCAAGGCTCATCGTGACAAAGGTCTTTTGTGTAAAACCTTCCTAAATTCCTTAACATTTTAGAATGAGCAGTTTATCAGGGTATGCCACCAGTCTATGAATTTCTTGAGTGATGTTCAGTTCAGTCCAGTCGCTCAGTCGCGTCTGACTCTTTGCGACCCCATGGACTGCAGCACACCAGGCCTCCCTGTCCATCACCAGTCCCAGAGTTTACTCAAACTCATGTCCACTGAATACTGAGTGATGATAATATTCACATATTTTCCCCAGACTTGCCTGTAGGTGTCCAGGAGTCTCAGGCAGAGGCATGGGTCAGTGGTGGCCTGCTGCAGGGTTGGGGGCACTGAGTGTAGCAGTGCATGTATGTCACCATTATCTTCATTACCTCCACCATAGTTTGACCTCAGGTAAATAACAGGGAGGGAACACAGCCCCAGCCATCAACAGAAAATTGGATTCAAGATTTACTGAGCATGGTTCCACCCATCAGAACAAGACCTAGTTTCCCCTTCAGTCAGTTTCTCTCATCAGGAAGCTTCCATTAGCCTGTTACCCTTCTTCATCAGAGGGCAGACAGACTGAACACCACAACCACAGAAAACTAACCAATCTGATCACATGGACCACAGCCTCTTCTAACCCAGTGAAGCCACGCTGTGCAGGGCCACCCAAGACGGACGGGTCATGGTGGAGAGGTCTTACAAAAAGTGGTCTGCTGGAGAAGGGAATGGCAAACCACTTCAGTATTCTTGCCATGAGAACCCCATGAACAGTATGAAAAGGCAAAAAGATAGGACACTGAAAGATGAACTCCCCAGGTCAGTAGGTGCCCAATATGCTACTGGAGATCAGTGGAAAATAACTCCAGAAAGAACGAAGAGATAGATCCAAAACAAAAACAACACCCAGGTGTGGATGTGACTGGTGATGCAAGTTACGTCTGATGCTGTAAAGAGCAATATTGCATAGGAACCTGGAATGTTAGGTCCTTGAATCAAGGCAAATTGGAGGTCGTCAAACAGGAGATGGCAAGAGTGAATGTTGACATTTTAGGAATCAGTGAACTAAAATGGACTGGAATGGGTGAATTTAACTCGAATGACCATTATATCTACTACTGTGGGCAAGAATCCCTTAGAAGAAATGGAGTAGCTATCATGGTCAACAAGAGTCCAAAATGCAGTACTTGGGTGCAATCTCAAAAATGACAGAATGCTTTCTGTTCGTTTCCAAGGCAAACCATTCAATATCACGGTAATCCAAGTCTATGCCCCAACCAGTGATGCTGAAGAAGCTAAATGTGAACAGTTCTCTGAAGACCTACAAGACCTTCTAGAACTACCATCCAAAAAAGATGTCTTTTTCATTATAGGGGACTGGAATGCAAAAGTAGGAAGTCAAGAGATACCTGGAGTAACAGGCAAATTTGCCCTTGGAGTACAGAAAGAACAAGACAAAGGCTCATAGAGGTTACCCAAGAGAACACACTGGTCACAGAAAACACCCTTTACCAAGAACACAAGAGAAGACTCTACACATGGACATCACCAGATGTTCAACACCGAATTCAGAGTGATTATTTTCTTTGCAGCCAAAGATGGAGAAGCTCCATACAGTCAGTAAAAAGAAGACCAGGAGCTGACTGTGGCTCAGATCATCAACTCCTTATTGCCAAATTCAGAATTAAATTGAAGAAAGTAGGGAAAACCACAAGACCATTCAGGTAAGACCAAAATTAAATCTCTTAGGATAATACAGTGGAAACGAGAAATAGATTCAAGGGATTGGATTTGATAGACAGAGTGACTGAAGAACTATGGACAGAGGTTCATGACATTGTAGAGGAGGCAGGGATCAAGACCATCCCCAAGAAAAAGAAGTGCAAAAAGGCAAAATGGCTGTCCGAGGAGGCCTTACAAATAGCTGAAAAAAGAAGAGAAGCAAAAGTCAAAGGAGAAAAGGAAAGATATACCCATATGAATGCAGAGTTCCAAAGAATAGCAAGGACAGATGAGAAAGCCTTCCTCAGTGATCAATGCAAAGAAATAGAGGAAAACAATAGATTGGGAAAGACTAGAGATCTCTTCGAGAAAATTAGAGATACCAACGGAACATTTCATGCAAAGATGGGATCAAAAAAGGAGAGAAATGGTATGGACCTAACAGAAGAAGAAGATATGAAGAAGGGGCGATACGAATACACAGAAGAACTGTACAGAAAAGATCTTCATGAACCAGATAATCACGATGGTGTGATCACTCACCTAGAGCCAGACATCCTGGAATGCAAAGTCAAGTGAGCCTTATGAAGCATCACCATGAACAAAGCTAATGGATGTGATGGAATTCCCTTTGAGCTATTATTTCAAATCTTTAAAGATGATGAGGTGAAAGTGCTACACACTCAATATGCCAGCAAGTTTGGAAAATTCAGCAGTGGCCACAGGACAATCCCAAAGAAAAGCAATGCCAAAGAATGCTCAAACTACCGTACAGTTGCACTCATCTCACACACTAGTAAAGTAATGCTCAAAATTCTCCAAGCCAGGCTTCAACAGTACGTGAACCGTGAACTTCCAGATGTTCAAGCTGGATTTAGAAAAGGCAGAAGAACCGGAGATCAAATTGCCAACACCCGTTGGATTATCAAAAAGCAAGACCGTTCCTGAAAAACATCTATTTCTGCTTTATTGACTATGCCAAAGGCTTTGACTGTGTGGATCACTACAAACTATGGGAAATTCATCAAGAGATGGAAATACCAGACCACCTGACCTGCCTCTTGAGAAATCTGTATGCAGATCAAGAAGTAACAGTTAGAACTGGACATGGAAAAACAGACTGTTTCCAAATAGGAAAAGGAGTACATCAAGGCTGTATATTGTCACTCTGCTTATTTAACTTATATGCAGAGTACATCATGAGAAACGCTGGGGTGGATGAACCACACAATGGAATCAAGATTGCCAGGAGAAATATCAATCACCTCAGATATGCAGATGACACCACCCTTATGGCAGAATGTGAAAAAGAACTAAAGAGCCTCTTGTGAAAGAGGAGAGTGAAACAGTTGGCTTAAAACTCAACATTAAGAAAAGTAAGATTATGGCATCTGGTCCCATCAGTTCATGTTAAATAGATGGGGAAACAATGGAAACAGTGACAAACTTTATTTTTGGGGGCTCCAAAATCACTGCAGATGGTGATTACAGCCATGAAATTAAAAGACTGTTACTCCTTGGAAGAAAAGTTATGACCAATCTAGACAGCATATTAAAAAGCAGAGACATTACTTTGCTAACAAAGGTCCATCTAGTCAAAGCTATGATTTTTCTGGTAGTCATGTATGGATTGAGAGTTGGACTATAAAGAAAACTGAGTACCAAAGAATTGATGCTTTTGAACTGTGGTGTTGGAGAAGACTCTTGAGAGTCCCTTAGACTGCAAGGATATCCAACCAGTCCATCCCAAAGGAAATCAATCCTGAATATTCATTGGAAGGACTGATGTTGAAGCTGAAACTCCAATACTTTGGGCACGTGATGTGAAGAACTGACTCATTTGAGAATATCCTGATGCTAGGAAAGATTGAAGGCAGGAGGAGAAGGGGACGACAGACGATGAGATGGTTGGATGGCATCACTGACTTGATGGACATGAGTTTGAGTAAACTCCGGGAGTTGGTGATGGACTGGGAGGCCTGGTGTTCTGCAGTCCATGGAATCACAGAGTCGGACACAACTGAAAGACTGAACTGAACTGAACTGATCTTTATCATATCTTGTTTCCCCAATTCTCCTACTGAGAACTTCTTGGAACTCCAGCATGTATAAACTTTCTGTCCCCTGAGAAATAAATACATGTTGTCATATAAGTATAATTCAAGAAAAAAATGGAGGAGGAACATTCTTTGGCCTTATTGAGAATATATTCTCAACAAGAAAGAATATATTCCAGAGAAATCTAACCCTTCATAAGTAAATTCCTTTTTTCTATCACTCTAAATGGAATGGCTTCTATGTTATAAGAAAGATTGGAATTGTGTGGTTTGTTCTATGGAAGGTGGTGTGCCTTATCCTGTGTGACTTTTCATGCAAAGATGCATTGATAAGCAGAGGCTTTCACAACACAGTCAGATCTCATGGAATACAATTTGATAGATCTGTCCAGAGGGACCCACTGCAGCAATACCTCTTAGAATGAGGGCCTGCCTGCTGCTACAATCAAGCCTCTGTCCTGAGGAGGCAGACTATTGTCTGTTAAAATGGACAGATAAATCTATTTTTCAGCCATGCCTTTCTTTGAGAGCTATTTAAAAAGCCAGAGTTTGTTCATTATATGTGAAAGTTTTTAATATCACCCAATTGACAGGTTAAAAACAGCATTACACTATAGATACATGGTTAATAAAGAGAGAAGTAAATTGGGAAACCTTTAATGAGCAAAACCAAAATAAGCCAAATGGCTCAGATATGTTAAGTTTTACATTCTGATGAGCTGAAAAAAAAAAAAAAAAAGACTTTCTGTTCAATAGGGAGGTACTGGTAAATATGAGATAAAACAGGGTTGTAGGAAAAAGGCCTGGGGAACTGACATTAAAAAAAAAAGAAAAAACTGCCTGTGAAAGTGATACAAAGCCCAGGAACTGGTGGGAAAAGGGGTCACGTGACACAGATGGAGTCATGTGATATAAAGGGGGGTGGGTCACAATATTTTTAGCCTTCATTGAATTTATGAAGAAAAAAGCCATAAAGTTGTGAAATGTGAAATAACAGCACAATTTAAACATGGTTCAAAAGACTGGCAAAAGAAATACGGCAGATCACTTCATTATTCATGATGAAATAAATGTGCGCAAACAGTAACAGCAACAGGAATCCGTAAAAGGAAAAAGATACTTCCTTTGGGATATTGAACGAAGGTCTTTTAGATTATGTATTTTGAAAGATAAAGGTATTTCTATTTGACCTCAAGAAAGATACAGAGTTGTGTGTATCTGGCACGGAAGTCTTGTATAATTACAAACAGCTTGGTTTACACTGTTTTATTATGAATTTCAAAACTGTATTTGCTCTTTGGGTAATCACTCACACCATGAATTTGAAGTAAAGCAGTTAAAAAGTTCAGTCAGTCAGTGTTAGGGAAATTAAATAAACAGTGTTGTTTAGGCTTCAGGGATAAAGCAGAGCAGGCCTCTGACCTTGCTTCTGACCTACGTGGACATTGCCCTGACTTCTGCTGTGCGTGCCAGTCACACCTGCTGTATGTGTGAAAAAAAATGAAAGTGAGTTACTCAGTAGTATCCAAAACTCTTTGGGACTCCATGGACTGTAGCCTACCAGACTCCTCCTTCCATGGGATTTTCCAGGCAAGAGTACTGGAGAGGGTTACCATTTCCTTCTCCAGGGGAATCTTCCTGATCAGGGATCAAACCCAGTCAAACTCAGGTCTCCTGCATTGCAGGCAGAAGCTTTACCATCTGAGCCACCAGGGAAACCACCAGAGTGCAGGAAGAGAAACAAAATAGACAGATAGGGAGCAGATCTTGGAATTTGTTAAGACCCCGCAGGAGGTCTGACCAACCACTCCAGGGACTTAAGTCTTAGCAACATTCCAAGATTTGCGATTCCCTGGTGGCTCAGATGGTAAAGCGTCTGCCCACAACGCGGGAGACCCGGGTTCAATCCCTGGGTTGGGAAGATCCCCTGAAGAAGGAAATGACAACTCAGTACTGCAATACTCTTGCCTAGAAAATTCCATGGATGGAGGAGCCTGGTGGGCTACAGTCCA
Source organism: Budorcas taxicolor (assembly GCF_023091745.1). NCBI lineage: Eukaryota > Metazoa > Chordata > Mammalia > Artiodactyla > Bovidae > Budorcas > Budorcas taxicolor. The sequence continues at coordinate 18,509,295 of NC_068917.1, read as the reverse complement.
TGGGGTCACAAAGAGTCGGACACGACTGAGCCACTTCACAACTTCATGAAAATTTGCAGAACAAAGCAAACAGCACTGTAAAAATTAACATAATACAAGAGCTGCAGTCTTGCTCACAGATAGATGATGATACCAGTTTGCTTTCTGGGATGATAAAGGGGAACCCCTAACTGCAATCTTTTAAGTCTCACCCACTGAGCTGACAGGCTGCCTGGGACCTTTTTCCAACTGGGACTCCAGATGTGCTGTGAAAAGGGACTTGCCAGCCCTGTTTAAGTCTGGGTGTTGGTCAAAACCCAATTTGGTGATGTATTCTCTGCTCTTTCTACTTCTCCCTCTCTGTTTTTTAATGTTAGTATATTGAAAGTAAGCTAGATAATTCTGTAATAAATATTTACATTATTTATTTGTATGTAACATGTGGCTTATTTTGTGAACAAATCTTTTGAACCTGAGACAAAAGTGCAAACTTTTGGCAAAAATAGTGATTTTTTTTTTTTTTTTCCTCCCTATGTGAATGAAGATAGACTTGAAGAGAGAGAGTAGGATTTTCTGGCAGTGTCATTATTGAAAAAAAATGACATATCAAAGTTAAAATGCAAAATTACAAATGATTCTGAAATAGACAATGCAAAGAATGGGACAATCTCCATTTCTCTGTCATTTGAAGGGCACTAGACATCGACCCTCAGGAGAGCACTGTGGATGGGATAGAAACTCTACTGCTGACTGCTATCTTCTCTAGCCAAGAATATTCCTATCACTGTGGGGCCCACTAGTACTCTGCTGGTTGCCAGCTTTGAGATAAGCATTTCATCCTATTCTCTGCTCTGGAGGCAGAGGCAATGCTCTTAAGGCTTTGCACTGAAACCAACACAACCAGGGGGTCTCTGAAGTCATCCACTGACTGCTTATTACACGATTAAGCCTGTAGTTCTTCACCATGGGTAGGTATTAGAATCAGCTGAAGAGCTTTAAAAAAAAAAAAGACTGATTTCTTGGCCCCATTCAAAAAAGTAAGTAAAGCATAATCTCTGGTTGATGGGCTTAGGCATTGCTCTACCTAGGTGATTCTAGCATGCACTAGGCTTATTAAATACTATATTAGACTGGTGCTTCTCAAACTTTAATGCAATATGAATGACCTGGAAATCTTGTTAAAATTCAAATTCTGACTCACTAAGTCTAGGGTAAAAACCTGAGATTCTGCATTTCAAATAAGCTCCCAAGTGATGCTGATGCTACTGGTCTGAGATTATTTTGATCTTCAAATCTTTTATACTTCCTTTTAGAAAAATCAGCAAAATTATGCCAGAGTTATTTTAAAAAATCCTGAACCACCCCCACCCCCCACCCCCCACCCCAAGACATTCTGGTTTTCTTCCTGAGGTGTGTTCTAATTATATGCAGAATTTTAAAAAAAATCATATGATACTGGCACTATTGTGCAAGCTTAGTTTATGTATTAGAAACCCCTCCCCCAAGGTATCCAAGGGAAATAGCACATACAACAAAAATAAGCTTGGAAAGGGCACTCTCTCTCAGTGGAAGCAATGCTCTTTGCAATGCATCATGAATGACTGATGGCAAGCTGGGCCAGTGTAAGAGCAGAATTACTGAACTCCGTCAGGGCTACTTTTACCTAGAGTATTTCAAATATCATCCTTATCATCAAAGCAGCCCTACTGGTTCAGTGGATTAGATGGAAAGTGTTGCTTCTCAGAGGAGACCCCCACAGCTAATCTCCCAGAGATAAGTCACTCTTAACATTCTTCTATTTCTTCCATAATAGACAGAAGGTATTATAATAAGTAGCTGAATCGGCCACCAAAAAAAAGAATACTCTTAAAAGGCAGTTTTTAGGCTGATGAATAATTTTATACCCCACTTAAGAGAAGTTATCAAATAAGACAAAGGATTTAGTTAAAAGAGAACTTTTAGTTTAGTAAAAAGAGAAAAAAAAAAGAAAAATGTCAAAAGCCATCCTAAAGCAAGAATAACAAGGAAGCTCATGCTAAAAAAAAAAGCTGATGAGCTTTCTTTTTACCTTTGACAGTGACAATAAAATACAAATTCTTGTTTAGCACCTAAGTCACATCTGCCTCTTTCGCTACCCTATGAACTGTAGTCTGCCAGGCTCCTCTGCCTATGGGATTTCCCAGGCAAGAATACTGGAGTTAGGTTGCCATTTCCTCCTCCAGGGAACCTTCTCAATCCAGTCTCCTGCACTGCAGTCTTCCCAGTCTGAGTCTCCTGCACTGCAGGAGCCAAAAGGCAAACTCTAAAACATTAATAGTATGCTCTATCTGTATTTAGGTGTGTATTATGTGCATATATGTGAATATACACAGAAACAACTACACACACAACAAGAAAACAAAGCAGATTTCACTCCTTCAGGTAAGCACTGACCTGGGTATCAGAGATTAATTCTAGTTTTGTTGCCCTGGGCCTCAGTTTCCCATCTGTGAAATGAAAGAACTGGGCTGCATAATAATATGAGCAACTGCTTCTGGAATACTTCCTATGTAAACGACTGGTTTACCCCTCAGCACATCATTAACCCTCTTTACACTCTGTGAGATGCAGTATGTTGCACCTCCTTTTGGAGATGAGAAAAGAGAAGGCACAAAGAAATGAGGTTTATTGTTCAAGGGTAAAAACCATAAATTAGATTTACAGTCCCTGCCCTAGAGAGGCTTTCCATAGGCTTTTCAGCACACTGTAAGGAATCTGTGTTCACACACTTGAAATCAGGACTGCAAGACAAGGCTGTAGATTCCAGCGCTGGTGCACTTAACACAGACCTCTCACTCCCCTGGGGTAAACCAAAACTGACCTGTATGAAGTTTTCTGATCGTTTCATTATAGGAGAGAGCCCATCTAAGTGGAAAATGCAACATGAGAGAGAGAGAAACCAATGGATTTGGAAAAATGTACCTCTCTTCAGGCCAATATTAGCAAGCACAGATAATACCGGTTAGGAAGATTAAGGATGGGAGATATTTAGGAAGGAAAAGCTTACAAACAGAAATCCTGCTTTTAAACTTCCATTAACCTAAGGCAATCAGGTCATCTTAAGCTGGGGAAGGAGGCATCATCTAGATACTGAAAGATAAACTTTTTTTCTTTTTCAGTTTCAAATTTTTAGGTTTACTTTATTTTACAATACTGTATTGGTTTTGCCATACATTGACATGAATCCACCACGGGTGTACATGCGATCCCAAACATGAACCCCCCTCCCACCTCCCTCCCCACAACATCCCTCTGGGTCATCCCCGTGCACCAGCCCCAAGCATGCTGTATCCTGCATCGGACATAGACTGGCGATTCGATTCTTACATGATAGTATACATGTTTCAATGCCATTCTCCCAAATCATCCCACCCTCTTCCTCTCCCTCTGAGTCCAAAAGTCCGCTATACACATCTGTGTCTTTTTTGCTGTCTTGCATACAGGGTCGTCATTGCCATCTTTCTAAATTCCATATATATGTGTTAGTATACTGTATTGGTGTTTTTCTTTCTGGCTTACTTCACTCTGTATAATTGGCTCCAGTTTCATCCATCTCATTAGAACTGACTCAAATGTATTCTTTTTAATGGCTGAGTAATACTCCATTGTGTATATGTACCACAGCTTTCTTATCCATTCATCTGCTGATGGACATCTAGGTTGTTTCCATGTCCTGGCTATTATGAATAGTGCTGCGATGAACATTGGGGTACATGTGTCTCTTTCAATTCTGGTTTCCTCGGTGTGTATGCCCAGCAGTGGGAATGCTGGGTCATAAGGCAGTTCTATTTGCAATTTTTTAAGGAATCTCCACACTGTTCTCCATAGTGGCTGTACTAGTTTGCATTCCCACCAACAGTGTAGGAGGGTTCCCTTTTCTCCACACCCTCTCCAGCATTTATTGCTTGCAGATTTCTGGATTGCAGACATTCTGACTGGTGTGAAGTAGTACCTCATTGTCATTTTGATTTGCATTTCTCTGCTAATGAGTGATGTTGAGCATCTTTTCATGTGTTTGTTAGCCATCTGTACGTCTTCTTTGGAGAAATGTCTATTTAGTTCTTTGGCCCATTTTTTGATCGGGTCGTTTATTTTTCTGGAATTGAGCTGCACAAGTTGCTTGTATATTTTTGAGATTAGTTGTTTGTCAGTTGTTTCATTTGCTATTATTTTCTCCCATTCAGAAGGCTGTCTTTTCACCTTGCTAATATTTTCCTTTGTTGTGCAGAAGCTTTTAATTTTAATTAGATCCCATTTGCTTATTTTTGCCTTTATTTCCAGAATTCTGGGATGTGGATCATGGAGGATCCTGCTGTGATTTATGTCTGAGAGTGTTTTGCCTATGTTCTCCTCTAGGAGTTTTATAGTTTCTGGTCTTACATTTAGATCTTTAATCCATTTTGAGTTTATTTTTGTGTGCGGTGTTAGAAAGTGATCTAGTTTCATTCTTTTACAAGTGGTTGACCAGTTTTCCCAGCACCACTTGTTAAAGAGATTGTCTTTACTCCATTGTATATTCTTGCCTCCTTTGTCAAAGATAAGGTGTCCATAGGTGTGTGGATTTATCTCTGGGCTTTCTATTTTGTTCCATTGATCTATATTTCTGTCTTTGTGCCAGTACCATACTGTCTTGATGACTGTGGCTTTGTAGTAGAGCCTGAAGTCAGGCAGGTTGATTCCTCCAGTTCCGTTCTTCTTTCTCAAGATTGCTTTGGCTATTCGAGCTTTTTGGATTTCCATACAAATCTTGAAATTATTTGTTCTAGTTCTGTGAAAAATATGGCTGGTAGCTTGATAGGGATTGCATTGAATTTGTTAATTGCTTTGGGTAGTACCCAAAGCAATTTACAAATTCAATGAAAGATAAACTTTAAACAAACAAAAAGCTTTTCTAGCATAGGGCTCAAAAACTACATGAAAGAGACAGAAAAGCTCAATGGTGAAAATTTACAGTTACCAGGTTGAAAGAAAGTCTCCCAAAGAGCACACACTTTACAGTACAGCAGAGGCAATTTGGAGGATCCATCATCACCTCAAGATTACTAAATAGAAAGGATGGAGGAAAATTCTGATATAAAACCAAGAGAAGAAAATAAACTTACATCTAAAAAGAGAAGTCAAGAGCATATATTTTTAGATAAATGCTCTATGAAGCAGACTATTTTTGACAACTGGCTGATTTGCCCTAAAAAATAAAAGATAGCATGGACTCAACAAACACAAAACCAAAAACCATACATACTACACGTATTTATTTTTGTTCCATCCATATATGATAAGAAAAACATAGATAAGAAAAAGATTGCTAAAGAAAATAAATAAACAACATACTTTCATAATTAAAACTAATTAGAAGGTTCAAATCTTGGGTTGGGAAGATCCCCTGGAAAAGGAAATGGCAACTTACTCCAGTATTCTTGCCTGGAGAATTCCATGGACAAAGGAGCCTGGTGGGCTACAGTTCATGGGGTGGTAAAGAGTTGGACATGAGTGACTTACACACAGAAATAATAAAATATGTAATCAATCTTGAAAAATAAAAATACGGCGAGGGAACTGATTGAGTAAACCATGCACAAACACAAAGGAAAAATTCAGAAAGATTAAAAACAGATAGGAGAGAAGGTAGTCAATGTAATAAAAAGGCAATGAATATATAATATATTGGCATTTTTATTTCTAAATGAAAGAGAACTATCTGTATATAATGAGGAAAAATTCACAAAGATGGCAGGTTATCTTAAACCAAAAGGCAATTATAATCCAGGGAGTAGAAAAGTTTACTATGAATCAGAAAAGAGATTGCCTGCTATACCATGGGTATAATAAACATTAAATGCCAAAGATAAGGAAAGGAAAGAAAACATACATGTTAAATACTTCTGTTATATAAAAGTAATAAACAGCTATTGAAAAGATAAAACCTCTTAGATTCAAGCAAACAAAATAAGTCTACATTTAAATAAATAAAAATTGAAAATTAAAAAAGATAAAAATAATATTAGACAATTAAATATGTTCTCTTTGTGTGTAATATTTCATCAAGACAAAATCCAAACTTATAAAGACTGAAAGAACAGAGTTGGATTTTCAGCTGTGTGTCTGTTGTTTTGCAAAGGTAATCCAATTTGATAGTGTCACAAACTTTTTACATCTAATAATACAACACGTGCCAAAATACTGATATACAGAAATGAGCATTTCTTGGTTCTTATTTCATGTGCTCCCAATGGGACATTAGCCTTTCTTAAGCTGAATATTGACTTTAATTTATCAAATGATGAGTGATTATTTTGCCCCCACATGAAGTGTTGTTGATTTTCAGGCAAAATGTTCTGTGCTCACAGTGTCTGTGTTTTTTATATCACAGCAGTGTTGGTGAATTAATTTGTATATTTCATTATTTTGCTCTTATTATTTAGGAAAGTGAGTAGAAAATATGAAAATGTTAATATTAGTTTTACTATAGGCAAGATCGAGATGGCTTGCTGAAGTGGGGCTATAGAAAAAAATAATAAACTACAAAATGTAAAAAGTGTGCAATTCACATTTTCTGACCACAAGAGGCTAAATCCTAATTTAATAAGTAGAGAGCCCCTTGCATTTTAAGCACATCAACTGTGTACACAAATGTGGAGGAAGTGAGTATGCTCTGTGGTGGCCGAAATGGGAAGAAAATCTGAAAAAGAGAGGATATATGTATCCATGTAGCTGATTCATTTTGGTGTATAGCGGGAACGAACACAACTTCTTAAAGCAGCTAAACTCCAGTAAAAATTCATTTAAAAAGAAAAAAAGAAGAGTCATGAAATGTTGGAAACAGACTATCGGATAATCTCTTTAAAAGGCAATATGTAGTATGGAACATCTCCAAGAATCTTAATTTGTAGGTAAGAGATTTTGAGTGACCTTCATCAAAAGACCATTGACAGGTCCATAGCGGAGAAGCAGATAGCTCACTACAAGTAAGAGGGTTTTGTTGTTGTTCATCTGGATTTTTGATGCAGTAAACATAAATTTTTGGTATAGTTGATACTCATATGTTGAAAAACATTCAATTTAATTTTAAAATGTGCTTCATAAAAAATAACAGGCTAATTCAGAAAAGCCCTGATGTCCTCTAATGAGATGTGGACTGAGCTCTTCCACTCTTGTTCCCCAGCCAAACCTGAGTCCTCTGGGCCTCTGTTTCCTGCCAAGCTAATCCTTCATGATGATAATACAAGAAGACAGGTGGAAGTAAACTGAACATGGAAATTCTCTCAATGGTGCAAAGTGTTTTTATTATATTGTTATTATTATTATTTGTCAGAGACTAACCAAGGAGATCATTTAATGGTGGGGATTTGAATATAAAGGGAACATGAACCCTGAAGGCTTCTTTTCCCCACAACCATTCTTGTCTCTTGAATCTCTCAACAAATTTCGTACATTTCAATTCTAGGCTAATAGTCTGCTTCTGAGGAAACTCACATTAAGTGGCAGGTCTTGCTGAGTTTCTGATGCAGAAGCATTTTTACTTGTGTATTCCAGCGGCTGTTACACTGTAACTACTATTGCTCTCCTTGTCCTTAATACTGCTGGTTCCACTCCAGCACAGATTAACAATTAACCATCAATAAGGAAATGGCAACCCACTCCAGTGTTCTTGCCTGGAGAATCCCAGGGATGGGGGAGCCTTATGGGCTGCCATCTATGGGGTCGCACAGAGTCGGACACGACTGAAGCGACTTAGCACCAGCAGCAGCAGCATCCTGATGCCACAAAATGAAAGAGTCCACCCACTCAGCTTTCTAGGGGATCCTGGCTGTCTGGGAGAGACTACATCTGGACCCTAGCTCGAGACTTTTCCAATATAGGTCTGCCCGACCCACGTTGTTCAAGGGATGTGCAACCCTAAAATGACTTCAGGTTTGCCTCCAGATAAAGAATATTAAGACACTATTAATACTACACTGAATATTAGTTGGCTTAAAATGGGATGTAATATGTTTATTATTTACATAGTATCTCCACTTGTGGGGCTTCCCAGGGGGCGCAGTGGTAAAGAATCCACCTGCCATTGGAGGAAATGGAAGAGACACAGGTTCCATCCCTGGGTTGAGAATATCCCCCAGAGAAGGGAATGGCAAAACACTCCAATATTCTTGCCTGGAGAATTCCATGGACAGAGAAGCCTGGTGGGCCACAGTCCATGGGGTTGCAAAGAGTCAGACACAAGTATATGTGTAATGTATCCAGAAGTTGGACCCAGACTTAGGATACACATACTCTTTCCATTGTTCACCCTCTGTATAAATCAATGTCCGGAGAAAAAAAGAAAGAGTTTAAGAAATCAGTTTTCTATCCTCAGTATTATTTTCTCCCCTTTATATTCCAGTAGATCTGGGAAAAATGGGTCATAGGTAAAGAGACACAAGCCATCTTTGATTCTAAGAAGATAACCCTGCACCAGCTCTCTCTGTCTTTTCAGCACAAGAAAGCTTATATCAGTTACTGGACAATCCCACATCAAAAAACGTTTTAGAAAATTGATGGTTACATTAAGTGCACTTATGGACATTTGACCAGTGCTTCCTCACCAGCCCCTCGTCGTCCTTCTATAATTTTCATGTTAGAGGCAAACGCTAGCCTATGTCCATAACCTCTACCCCTTCTCCCTAGCACATGCCGACAGGTCACCTGTGAGCCTGACTCCTCTTTCCCTTCCTGGAAAATTGTAAGTGCCATTGGGGTTTCAGTAATTAGCCCACCTTCTCCTCTAGCACTTCTGTGATATCTACCATCACTCAAGTTAACCTCTGCTCTTCTTGTGAAAGTCATATTTGCACAGTGCACAGCCTCGGAGCAGATGGCATTTTGCTGCATTGTGGTGGGAACGCCAGTATTTTACCATTTGCACATTGAACACACCCATTCACACCCCTATTCTCCATTGACTACGGAAGGAAAGGTAGTGACAGGTGTGTCTTAAACACTGTCGCTAAGTAAAGTAGTAGGAATTTTACACACATCGTCTGTCTTCACTACCCATCAAAGTTAAATCCACAGGTTGAGAAGATCCCTTGAAGAAGGTAATGGCAACCCACTCCAGTATTCTTACCTACATACAATTTACAATGAAGTCAATATATATTAAATGTCTTGATTTCATTATACATATGTGGAATCCAAACAACTATAAAGATATATAAAATTATCATCATTTGAAAATAATTTCTTCTTGCTTTTTTCCAGTAAACCCCATTTGCCATCCCTACAAGTGGCCTCTGCTCTAATACTTTTGTGACCCAGATTCATTTTTTTTTAACTTGTTGTAGACTTCCATATGAACTGAATGATGCAATATGAGCAATTTTATATAAGGCTTCTTTCAACTCAGTTCAGTTCAGTCGCTCAGTTGTGTCCGACTCTTTGAGACCCTATGAATCACAGCATGCCAGGACTCCCTGTCCATCACCAACTCTCTGAGTTCACTCAAACTCACATCCATTGAGTCAGGGATGCCATCCAGCCATCTCATTTTCTGTCGTCCCCTTCTTCTCCTGCCCCCAATCCCTCCCAGCATCAGGGTCTTTTCCAATGAGTCAACTGTTCGCATGATGTGGCCAAAGTATTGGAGTTTCAGCTTCAGCATCAGTCCTTCCAATGAACACCCACACCCAGGAGTGATCTCCTTTAGGATCGACTGGTTGGATCTCCTTGCAGTCCCAGGGACTCTCAAGAGTCTTCTCCAACACCACACTTCAAAAGCATCAATTCTTCAGTGCTCAGCTTTCTTCACAGTCCAACTCTCACATTCATACATGACCACTGGAAAAACCATTGCCATGACTAGACAGACCTTTGTAGGCAAAGTAATGTCTCTGCTTTTCAATATGCTATCTAGGATGGTCATAACTTTTCTGCCGAGGAGTAAGTGTCTTTTAATTTCATGGCTGCAATCACCATCTGCAGTGATTTTGGAGCCCAAAAAAATGAAGTCTGACACTGTTTCCACTGTTTCCCCATCTATTTCCCATGAAGTGATGGGACCAGATGCCATGATCCTCGTTTTCTGAATGTTGCACTTTAAGCCAACCTTTTCACTCTCCTCTTTCATTTTCATCAAGAGGCTTTTTAGCTACTCTTCACTTTCTGCCATAAGAGTGGTGTCATCTGCATATCTGAGGTGACTGATATTTCTCCCAGCAATCTTGATTCCAGCTTGTGCTTCTTCCAGTCCAGCATTTCTCATGATGTACTCTGCATAAAAGTTAAATAAGCAGGGTGACAATAAACAGCCTTGATGTACTCCTTTTCCTATTTGGAACCAGTCTGTTTTTCCACGTCCAGTTCTAACTGTTGCTTCCTGACCTGCGTATAGGTTTTTCAAGAGGCAGGTCAGGTGGTCTGGTATTGCCATCTCTCTCAGAATTTTCCACAGTTTATTGTGATCCACACAGTCAAAGGCTTTGGCATAGTCAATAAAGCAGAAGTAGATGTTTTTCTGGAACTCTCTTGCTTTTTCCGTGATCCAGTGGATGTTGGCAATTTGATTTCTGGTTCCTCTGCTTTTTTTAAAACCAGCTTGAACATCTGTAAGTTCACGGTTCAGGTACTGCTAAAGCCTGGCTTGGAGAATTTTGAGCATTACTTTATTAGCGTGTGAGATGAGTGCAATTGTGCGGTAGTTTGAGCCTTCTTTGGCATTGCCTTTCTTTGGGATTAGAATGAAAACTGATCTTTTCCAGTCCTGTGGCCACTGCTGAGTTTTCCAAATTTGCTGGCATATTGAATGTAGCACTTTCACAGCATCCTCTTTCAGGATTTGACACAGCTCAACTGGAATTCTATCACCTTCACTAGCTTTGTTCGTAGTGATGCTTTCTAAGACCCACTTGACTTCACATTCCAGGATGTCTGGCTATAGGTGAGTGATCACACCATCATGATTATCTGGGTCATGACGATCTTTTTTGTTCTTGTGTGTATTCTTCTGTGTGTTCTTCTGTGTATTCTTGCCACCTTTTCTTAATAGCTTCTGCTTCTGTTAGGTCCATACGATTTCTGTCCTTTATCAAGGCCATCTTTGCATGAAATGTTCCCTTGGGATCTCTAATTTTCTTGAAGAGATCTCTAGTCTTTCCCATTCTGTTGTTGTCCTCTATTTCTTTGCATTGATCGCTGAGGAAGGCTTTCTTATCTCTTCTTGCTATTCTTTGGAACTCTGCATTCAGATGCTTATATTTTTCCTTTTCTCCTTTGCTTTTTGCTTCTCTTCTTTTCACAGCTATTTGTAAGGCCTCCTCGGACAGCCGTTTTGCCTTTTTGCATTTCTTTTCGATGGGGATGGTCTTGATCCCTGTCTCCTGTACAATGTCACGAACCTCTGTCCATAGTTCACCAGGCACTCTGCCTATCAGATCTAGTTCCTTAAATCTATTTCTCACTTCCACTGTATAACCATAAGGGATTTGATTTAGGTCATACCTAAATGGTCTAGTGGTTTTCCTACTTTCTTCAATTTAACCTAGTCTAATTGTTGATGTTTTCAATTCTGTTTCATGATTCAGAATAATATCCCATTTTATCAAATATCAGTTTGTCCATTGTCTCATCAATGGACTTCTGAACTGGTTGTAGTTTTTGGTCTTTCTGATTGGTTTACCTTCTTCTCAATATCCCTAAGGTACCCCCGGCTAAGCAGTACACTCCTTCTAGTCATATTTTCTGTACTATTTTTACCAGAACTTGAATGAGGTAAAAGAGATGGAGGAGAAGGGAGAGAAGAGTGGGAAGCTGGACAGGGAGAAGGTATTGCCCCATCTCTGCCCTGTAGGACACTCTGCTCTGAACAAAGCTCAGAGTCAAATCTTTAATTGCACCTAGTAAATTATTTAATCACATATGTATATTTACAATTATAGTAATATTTCTGAATCAGTACTCACTATGTTTTAAATCTTTATTACCATATATATAACAATGTAAAAATATTTTTACATTGGGTGATGCTTTATCAATTAGAAAATACATACTAAGTGTACTTAGCATATATTTCAAATTATGATTATGCCCACTAGGGGGTATCGCGTAGGTTTCTATTATGTCTTAAAGTTATAATTAATATAAATTATTCTAAAATCACATGACAATAAAGAAACTTCCATTTTCCTTTCTGAACAGCAACCATAGTCTAATAATAAAATCCTTATATTTAAATATCTTGAAAATTCTTTAAAAAGAATAATAATTTTAACACATTGTTTGAAAAGCTATGATCTGTAAAAACATTCTTTTAATTATCACAGCTTCTTTCTTACCACAGATGAAAAAAATCTCATTACTTGAAAAAGAAAAACTTGTCAAAAAGCTCTAGATAATATTTAAAGAAGCAATCACATATTTTTAGGAGAAATAAAATCAAGTACTCATCACAATGGTACAGAGCTGCAGATGATAATTAAGGAGTGTAAGACTTTGTGCCTATAGTCACAAAAAAGTATGATATTTTGCTATCCTCATTGAGCTATACAGAATAGAACACCAGGTGAAAAATTAAACTCTCATTAAAAGACATAATGGACCTAAGAGTAAGATCACGAGTTCATGATTGCACAGCATAAGAAACACTGATGCAGAGAGCCCTGGGCTCATCACAGGATAAGGAGATAATTCTAGCTAAAGCAATCACACAAGACTCAACAGCTTCTTCATTCTGTCAAAATCTGCCTCACAGAATACACACTGCAAATATGTATCAAACTTAAAGTGGAAAAAAAGAGTTGAGGAAGAGAAGGTAAATAGAGTCATCTTGCCTGAGATGAAGCTCATAATTTTGTGAGTTATACCAGAACTGTCCTAGCCTCTAGCCTGTATCAGGCTGTCACAGAGTGAACACAGAGGGCACTCCAGTGGCGCGTAATAGTATGTGCTTAGTAGTCAGAACAAGGTTGTCATCAGAATTTTATTTTGAAGTAGCTATGTAGTCTAAACACATCCTATCACTTCTCTCAGCCTCAGTTTCCTCGTTTGTAAACAATTTCTTTAAAGAGGTCATGTGATGACTAAAATCTATAAGCTATTGTCTTAGTGGATGCTTAGTGACTATTGTTAATGACATGTAGTTTGTGTTCATGATGTGGTTATGAAGTTTTACTCTAGGTGCCTGTAGTAAGATGCTACAAACTGATTCCCAAGGAATCATGCCTCCTTACATTCAGACCTTGTGTAGTCTCCATACTGAAAATTCCAGTCTGCATAGTGAATCTGGACTGGTCTTAAAATTAAGCCAATAGAATATAATGAAAGTGAGAGTGAGAAAGTTCTGGGTTTAGGCCTCACAAGACTTAAAGCTTCTGCTTTGGGATTTCTTGCTTTCTTGAGATGTCATGCAATGAAGCTTGGGCTAGTATCCTCATGGAAGAAAGGCCATTTTTATAGAGAAGGAAACACTGTAGGTTGACTGACACAGGAAGGAGAAGGTCTAGTCTGGCCACGGTCAGGTAGGTAGCTGGCAGAAAACACATGGACATGTCCAGTCAATGCTACAGGACAAGCTGAGCCCAGCCCAGACTGCAGAAACATCACCAAAGCAGTGCAGTCGTTTGAAGCTAACTCTGTGTGGCTTGTTACATACCATAGTTCATTGGCATAGACGGTTCACTTTACGTTTATACTTTTATGATACCCATTATACAGGTGAGGGAATGGAGGTAGAGATAATGCAAATACATTTTCAGACATCACACAGCTAATGCATGGCAGAGCAGGGATTCCACCAAGGCAGCTTGACTTCACAGACACCCATGCAATCAGTCTCTCTGGTTTTATGTCACCTCTTTTTCCCTAAAATAACAACCTGAGATTTCAAGCCTTGGGAGGTTGCTCAGTCTTTTCAAGGATCTTTACAGATTTTGATCCAAATCCTTTCTTCCCTTGGGCTCAGAGAAGGCCTAATCATGCAAAAGGCTGGATAGAAGACTTTTATAAATAAAGAGAGAGAGATACAGATAAGCTATAAATTTGAAACTAGGTAATGAGTAAGAAAAGGCATACCCTAAATGGGAGGCTGACATGAGTACACATTTAAGGGCTACTTACTAGATTTTGACTATCTAGCATCCACTTCATTCTCTTTTTCCAATATAACTTCAATTTCCTTTTTGGGATTTCTTGTCAGCAACTGGAAAATGCACAGAACTGATAACCAGCTCTCCTGCCTTCTCTGTCAGACAGAGACATTGCTCAGGCTAACATAAAAATGTAAACTTCTTCCTAGAATTTGAGTTGCAGGGCAGAATGAGGACAAGAATATAAGCAGTAACTAAGCCCACTTACAATGCATGAATGAAACTGTGAAGGAATCCCAGCCATCAGAATATCCGGTTTAATGTCAATTGTATCAGCTTCCTCTATAATCATGAGATCTATCTCAGCCCCACGTGGGTATCTCAGATTAACCTTCTCTTTCCTCTCTCTCTCATATTCATTCTCATTTTCTCTCTCCCTCTCTCTCTAAGCTAGCAATCAAAGAAATGAATGGCATTGAAACATGTATAATATCATATAAGAAATGAATCGCCAGTCTAGGTTCAATGCAGGACACAGGATGTTTGGGGCTGGTGAACTGGGATGACCCAGAGGGATGGTACAGGGAGGGAGGTGGGAGCAGGGTTCAGGATGGGGAACACATGTACACCCGTGGTGGATTCATGTTGATGCATGGCAAAACCAATACAATATTGTAAAGTAATTAGCCTCCAATTAAAATAAATAAATCTAAATTTAAAAAATTAAAATAAAAGCTCAAAAAAATAAAAAAAGAATATTCTTTAAAAAAAACCTCTGATAATCCTAGACAGCAGCAACTTGTATCTAAACCTGCACATCCAATAGGTTAACAATTTACCATACAGAAACCTTCCACAGAACATGCTCTTCATGAAACCCTATGATGCTTTGAAGTATCCAGAACTTTTTGATAACACATGAAGGGTTCATGCTGTCACTTCAGTTGTGTCTGACTCTGTGTGCCCCTATGGATTGTAGCCCGCCAGGCTCCTCTGTCAATGGGATTCTCCAAGCAAGAATACCGGAGTGTGTAGTCATAGCCTCCTCCAGGGGAACCTCCTGACCCATGGACTGAACCCGCACTTCTTACTTCTGCATTGGCAGGCAGGTTCTTTACCACTAGTGCCATCTGAGAAGCCTGATTACAAATGAAACTGTATCACAAATCACAAGAGTAGCATGATTCTAACAAAATTTGGTAAGAGAACATCACTACAACAAAAGCAAAACCTAGTGCATGTCAATCTCACTTATAAACACAGAACAAAATATCCTTAATAAAATATCATAAAAACATTACAAAATTTGGTTTATTCACCGAATGCAGGGAAGATTTAAAATTAGGAAATCCATTACTATACTATCACATTGAAAGGTCAAATAAAAGACAAACACCTGATATTTTCAATAGTGTTCAATAGGAAAAGAAATATTTACACTAAAGTGGATATCTTTTATAATAAAAAAAAGGCATACATTAA
The DNA here is from genome assembly GCF_023091745.1 of Budorcas taxicolor. Taxonomy (NCBI): domain Eukaryota; kingdom Metazoa; phylum Chordata; class Mammalia; order Artiodactyla; family Bovidae; genus Budorcas; species Budorcas taxicolor. The sequence continues at coordinate 18,493,741 of NC_068917.1, read as the reverse complement.
AAAAAAATTCAGTTAACTAAAAGTACAATTTAATTTCTTAACATGAGAAGCAGTAAGTATCTAAAATCAAAAGGCAACATTATACTCAAGGACACCATTTTCCAAATTGAGTCTACCAACTTTAATATACCCTGGCCATTAAAAATTTCTATGTTTCAAGAGATATGGAATTATTCGTTTTAACAAATGATATTTTATAGCAGTTCTTTTTATATTATTTAACATCAAATGTGTTTGTTCATGTCCCAAAAGGCATATAGAATTAATTAGGTCTGAAATTTATTGTTTCTTTCTTAATGACTGTATTTCAATTATTTTCTTCACTAAGCCAGTTTGGGCACTAGTTTTCCTCCAAACATTATTGAAACAAATTTCATAATAAAGTTATCTCTATTAAATTTGGGAAAAGAAAACAATGCTCATCTTATGCAATTATTACAATTTTAGCTGATTTAATAGAAATTAAAAAATTGAGAAATAAAGAATATTGTAAAAGATAGATAATATGTATAACAATATTTTAATGAAACAATTGTCTAATAGAAACATAAGAACATCAAACAAAAAGCTATTTGGAATAAAATAAAAGTTTTGTAAAAAACAGGTGTTATAAAGGCTGGGAAGGCTGGATGTTATAAAAACCTATCAATTTAATACAACATCAAAAAGGAAATTCTGAGAGAAATGGACAAAAATTCATCAGCAAAAATAAAGGGGATAAATTTTCCCAGATAATTTTTTAAATTCTGAGAAACCTATTATGGATATTTGTTAACTATTATAAAAATATAAAAATACACAGCTTTGTTAACACAGGACAAAATGGCAAAAGACAGAAAAGAAAAAAGACAGGTTCAGAATGTTAAATAATTAAATGTATGATAAAAATGACATTTCAAATAAAAAACAAAAGGATGACTTATTTAATGAATTGGGTTGGAACAATTTAAGAAAGAGCTCTACATTATACTTAGACATAGATAAATTTCAAAGGAATTCAAGATCAAAAAGACAGAGTGAATAAAAGAACTAGAGAAATATGTAGTTAAATATTAATTCTTGGAGTTCAGTTTGTCTTTCTAAGCATAGATGCAAAAAAAAAAAAATTTAAAATCAAAAGAATACTGGCTCAGAATCCATAAAAGTGAAAATTCCCTGTATGACAAGAACAAACTCTAAGAAAACTGGAATGTCTTTATCATAAAATAGCTTCATAAGCCAAGAAGGAAAAGGTAAGTCTACATTTTAGGAATCAGTGAACTAAAGTGGACTGGAATGGGTGAATTTTTAACTCAGATGACCATTATATCTACTACTATGGGCAAGAATCCCTTAGAAGAAATGGAGAAACCATCATAGTCAACAAAACAGTCCAAAATGCAGTACTTAGATACAATCTCAAAAATGACATCTGTTCATTTCCAAGGCAAACCATTCAAAATCACAGTAATCCAAATCTATGCCCCAGTATGTTGAAGAAGCTGAAGTTGAACGGTTCTATGAAGACCTAAAAGACCTTGTAGAAATAAACCCCCCCAAAGATGCCCTTTTCATTATAGGATAAAGGAATGCAAAAGTAGGAAGTCAAGAAACACCTGGAGTAACAGGCAAATTTGGCCTTGGAATGGGGAATGAAGCAGGGCAAAGACTAATAGAGCTTTGACAAGAGAATGCACTGGTCATAGCAAACACCCTCTTCCAACAACACGAGAGAAGACTCTACACATGGACATTACCAGATGGTCAACACCAAAATCAGATTGATTATATTCTTTGCAGCCAAAGATGGACAAGCTCTATATAACCAGCAAACACAAGACTGAGAGCTGACTGTGGTTCAGATCATGAACTCCTTATTGCCAAATTCAGACCAAAACTGAAGAAAGTAGGGAAAACCACTAGACCATTCAGGTATGACATAAGTCAAATCCCTTATGATTATACAGTAGAAGTGAGAGATAGATTCCAGGGACTAGATCTGATATATACAGTGCCTGATGAACTATGGATGGAGGGTCATGACATTGCACAGGAGACAGGGATCAAGACCATCCCCATGGAAAAGAAATGCAAAACAGCAAAATGGGTGTTTGAGGAGACCTTACAAATAGCTGAGAAAAGAAGAGAAGTGAAAAGCAAAGGAGAAAAGGAAATATATAAGCATCTGAATGCAGAGTTCCAAAGAATAGCAAGAAGAGATAAAAAAGCCTTCCTCAGTTATTAATGAAAAGAAAACAATAGAATTGGAAAGACTAGAGATCTCTTCAAGAAAATGGAGATACAAAGAGAACATTTCATGCAAAGATGGGCACCATAAAGGACAGAAATGGTATGTACCCAACAGAAGCAGAAGATATTAAGAGGTGGCAAGAATACATGGAAGAGCTATATAAAAAAGATCTTCATGACTCAGATAATCATGGTGTGATCACTCACCTAGAGCCAAACATCCTGGAATGTGAAGTCAAGTGGGCCTTAGGAAGCATGACTACGAAGAAAGCTAGTGGAGGTGATGGAATTCCAGTTGAGTTATTTCAAATCGAAAAAGATGATGCTGTGAAAGTGCTGCACTCAATATGCCAGCAAGTTTGGAAATCTCAGCAGTGGCCACAGGACTGGAAAAGGTCAGTTTTCATTCCAATCCCAAGGCCAAAGAATGCTCAAACTACTGCACAAATGCATTCATCTCACATGCTAGTAAAGAAATGCTCAAAATTCTCCAAGCCAGGCTTCAACAGTACATGAACCGTGAACTTCCAGATATTCAAGCTGGTTTTAGAATACAGACAGCATATTAAAAAGCAGAGACAATACTCTTCCAACAAAGATCCGTCTAGTCAAGGCTATGGTTTTTCCAGTAGCCGTGGATGGATGTGAGAGTTGGATTATAAAGAAAGCTGAGCACTGAAGAATTGATGCTTTTGAACTGTGTTGTTGTGAAGACTCTTGAGAGTTCCTTGGACTGCAAGGGGATCCAACCAGCCCATCCTAAAGGAGATCAGTCCTGAGTGTTCATTGGAAGGACTAATGTTGAAGCTGAAACTCCAGTCCTTTGGCCACCTGATACGAAGAGCTGACTCATTTGAAAAGTCCTTGATGTTGGGAAATATTGAAGCCAGGAAGAGAAGGGGATGACAGAGGATGAGATGGTTGGATGGCATCACCGATTCAATGAACATGAGCTTGGGTAAACTCTGGGAGTTGGGGATGGTCAGGGAGGCCTGACGTGCTACAGTCCATGGGGTCACAAAGAGTCAGACATGACTGAGTAGTGAACTGAACTGAACTGAACTGAAACTCTAACAGAAATATAAGCAAAGAATAGAGACAGTCTGTCCACACCCATGTGTGCATACACACAACACACATGTACAAATACAGACATTAAAACTGCCAATAAAATATTTAAGAAGACTTGACCTCAGCAAAATACTGAGATGAAAATGAACTCTATTTCTCTCATCAAGCTTAGGATATAGAAATAATGATGATATTCAATATTGCTTAAAGTACAGATATACCTTTGAAAATGCAATGATTTCTAGCAAAAAAACAAATTGGCATAATTCCTAGGAGGCAAATTTGTCAGTTTTCAGTAAAAACTCTAAAGAAGTACACAAATTATTTGATCCTGCAACTCCTATTTTCAGGCATGTATATTAAGGCTGGTATCATTATAAATACAAGGAAACATATGTAAGAATAGTTTATAAGAAATATCTTTAAAAATTCATAATTCATATACCATACAATTCACAATTAAAGTGTACCATTATCTTAGAATATTTATATATAGAAGTTTGTAGCCATCGGGACAATCTGGTTTTAGAACATACTTGTTCACCCAGAAAGAAACCCCTTGCCTGTTAATAGTCAATCTCCATTCAGACCCTCCTCCCCCACACTTCATTCAGCCTCAAGAGACCACTAATCTTCATTCTTTGTCAATAAATTTGCCTAAAATGGAATTTGATATAAATGGATCAAACAATACGTGTTTTTGTGTATGTGCGAATGACTTCTTTCATTTCAGCATAATGTCAAGAGACTCACTTGAAGCTTATATCATTATTTGATCTCTTTTTATCATCAAATCATATTTCAGTGTATGCATGTATTTGTTTATCCATTCAGTTAATACATATTTGGGTTATCTCTGCTTTTTGTCTATTATGAACCATTTGCTATAAATATTCATGTGCATGTTTTTGTACGGATGTACATTTTCACTTCTGGCTATATGGAGGAAAAGATTTGCCAAGTCATGGTAATTCTATGTTTAAGGTAGTGAGGGACAGTCAAATTGTTTTCCAGAGTTGCTACACCATTCCCATCAGTATGTATGACAATGTATGACAGTTCCAATCTCTTCACATCCCTGCCAAATGCTTGGTACTGTTTTTCTCATTATTGACTGTCTACTCTGTAAGACGAGACAGAACCGGAATTGGACATGGAACCAGACATGGAACAACAGACTGGTTCCAAACTGGGAAAGGAGTACGACAAGGCTGTATATTGTCACCTTGCTTATTTAACTTCTATGCAGGGACATCATGTGAAATGCCAGACTGGATACAGCACAAGCTGGAATCAAGATTGCTAGGAGAAATATCAATAACCTTAGATATGCAGATGACACCACCCTTATGGCAGCAAGTGAAGAGGAACTAAAAAGTCTCTTAATGAAAATGAAAGAGAGAGAAAATGTTGGCTTAAAACTCAATATTCAAAAAACTAAGATCATGGCATCCGGTCTCATCACTTCAGGACAAATAGATAAGGAAACAATAGAAACAGTGACAGACTTTATTTTCTTGGGCTCCAAAATCACTGCAGATGGTGACTGCAGCCATGAAATTAAAAGATGCTTGCTCCTTGAAAGGAAAGGAATGACCAACCTAGACAGCATATTAAAAAGCAGAGACATTACTTTGCCAACAAAGGTCTGTCTTGTCAAAGCTCTGGTCTTTCCAGCAGTCATGTATGGATTTGATTGCTGGGCTATAAAGAAAGCTGAGTACCAAAGAATAGATGCTTTTAAACTGCAGTGTTAGAGAAGACTTGAGAGTCTCTTGGACTGCAAGGAGATCAAACCACTCAATCCTGAAGGAAATCAGTCCTGAATATTCATTGGAAGGACTAATGCTAAGCTGAAATTCCAATACTTTGGCCACCTGATTAGAAGAACTGATTCATTCGAAAAGACCCTGATGCTGGGAGAGATTGAAGAAAGAACGGGACAACAGAGGATGAGATGGTTGGATGCATCACCAACTCAATAGCCATGAGTATGAAAAAGCTCCAGGAGTTGGTGAAGGACAAGGAAGCCTGGCACGCTGCACTCCGTGGGGTCGCAAAGAGTCAGACATGACTGAGCGACTGAACTGAACTGACAGTCTATAGGAAATGATACCGTGTTTTCATTTATATTTCAATATATATTTCATTTATATTTCCCTAATAGCTAATCACGCAGAGTATCTTTTCATGTGTTTATTGGCCATAATATATCTTCTTCAGAGAAAAATTTCTACTCAAATCATTTGTCCATCTTTTAGTCGAGTTACTATTACTAAATTCTAAGAGAATTGTATATTCTGGATAGAAATACCATATCAGATATAGATTCACAACATTTTCTCCCACATGTAAGTTCTTTTTTTTCACTTTCTTAACAGTACCATGAGTCATAAAAGTTTTTAATTTTGATGGAATCCAATTTTTTTTTTCTTATGTTACTCATGCTTTTGGTGCTGGATTTGAAATTCCTCACCCAAGGTCACACATATATTTGAGTATATTTTTGGGTGTGGTATAAGGTAGAGGTCCAATTTCATTCTTTTGCCTGTGGATATCCACTTGTTCTGGCATTATTTGTCCAAAAGACTATAACTTCCCTCTATTGAATTGTCTTGGACATTTTAACAGTGCCATACTATGTTAATCACTATAACTTTGTATAAAGTTTTGAAATCAGGAAGTGCAAGTTCTCAACCTTTGATCTCTTTCAAGATTGTTTTGGCTACTTATCATTCAAAATCCAGAATATAAGGGTCAATTTAAAAAGACCATCTTAGAAGGTAAGAAAACCCAAAGAATAATGATATATTGCCAACTAAGCACTAACTAGGTTAACAGGAAAGAAGATGTGGCAGGCGATACAAAAATGGCAGAGTAGCTATGAAAGCAGGAATTTGGAGCAGACCATTCTGGAGTCACACCCTAGTTCTATCACTCCTTAGTCATTTGATATTGAACCTCATATTTCTGTTCAACACAATGGAGACAGTAATACATACATAATACATACTGTTAGTCGTGTCTAACTCTTTTTTGACCCCATGTACTATATCCCGCCAGGCTTCTCTATCCATGGAATTCTCTAGGCCAGAATACTAGAGCGGGTTGCCATGGCTTCCTCCAGGGGATCTTCCTGACCCAGGGATTGAACCCTGGTCTCCTGCATTGAAGGCAGTTTCTTTATCATCTGAGCCACCAGGGAAGCCTAATTCTTACACAAGAAGGTCGTTGCAAGAATTCAGAGATAAAAAGTTTTAAATATCCAGACCCAATAGAGGATTCAGTAAATGTTAGTTGGTAACAAATGATCATACAAATTAGTTAATAAGATGTATTTCAGATTTGAGATCTTTCATGGATGTAATGAATGCACTGTCTCTCCCTGAGGGTCTTTTCAACAATGAAGTTAGTTACTATCTATTTCTGGCTCACTATGAAGAGACATTGTTTCATCCCTTCTAAATTCTCTTTTGGTTTTCTGTCTTGAAAATGTGTGCTGCTAAAATAACTTTTGCTGACCATTCTGACCTTAGATTTTACTTGACATAAGTATTCTATGACTGTCACTGATTACCAAAGATTTCTTTTATCTTCTAAATTTTTTCTATACTGATCCCTAGATGTTTCTTTTATAAACTTCATTTGAAATGTTTCTTTTTGGTTTTTCACAGACAACATTATCCAATCAGCATTTTAATTTGTTTTCATAAAATTAACCAATTGAATACAAAATTTTAGATGAATGTAGACTTCAGGTTTTAATTTTTTTTTTTTTTCTGGAAACCATGTACATTTAATTATAGTGCTCAAGAATTGCCTCTGCAATCAGGCTAGCTATTTCTCACTGCAAACATTTTGATAACACAGCATTCTAGAGCTTTTAAGAAAAGATAATTTTCAGGAAAACATGGATGTGTTTCTATCAAAATTTCCAGTATATAAGTAAAAAAAAAATCAAAAATTTTCAGGTAAATTTTATTCTATCAAGTGACACAGTACTTTACACCTATTTTTATCCCATTCTCTCCTCACCACACCACAGAGTAAATGATGATGATGATACACATGAAGATATGATGAAATTAAGAATTACAATCAACATAGGTGCAGTACTGACTATATTACATGATAAGAAAAAAATGGACAGGGAATCAGAAACACTAGTACCAGTTGTACAGTTTACTGCCTTGCCCAAACTTCTTCATGGCTCAGCTTCCTATATGGATTTGGATTAAACAACTTCTAAAGTTCCTTTAGGCATTAAAATATTAAAACAAAAAAATTATCAAAATTGCCTTGTTTTCTCTGTTAAACATAAGGTCAAGAAGTTACAATCTATGAAAGAAACCAAACCAGAATGCCATTTAGGACAACATTATTGATGAGCAATAGTAGAATCTCACTCTAAGATTTAGCTGAGAATGACTTCATAGGTGGACATATTGAGTGTAGCTAACTGATGACTATTTTATAGAGCAACTTGACAATAAATAGATAAATTTTCCTACTATTTCATAAGCAGGTTAAATAAAATAAGCAATACATTTTAGGACTTTTCATTTTCATTTTATAGCTCTCCCTTAGGTAAAATCATTCTTTAAAAGATAAAATCTATATGTTAATCTGCTTAGTTTCAAATAATCTCTTGACTTGACATGCTATATAATGTTTGAGAAATGTTATCCCTGGAAGGTACAATAAGCAAATTCCTCTGGAGTTCATTTAGATTCAGGGAAGACAACCTTGCTTTTCAGATCAGTTTGAGAATTTATATTGAATTGGTAAAGATGATTTTAAAGTGGTTGATTTTTTTTTTAAAGAGTAAAGAGTGCATATGATAGGATAATAATATAGTTGTTAGGAACTCAGCCTTTGGAAAAAGAAAACCTCAATTCAGATCTCATATTATGTATGTGACCCAAGGCCAGTTGTCAAACCTCTATGAGCCTTAGCTTTAATGTCTATAAAATGAGGACAATGATATTACATACTTTACTTTGATGCAAGATCAATGAAATGACATAAATACTCAGCACAGACTCTGCCATATTTTAAGCACAGATAAATGTTTTCAATAATGAGATCATTATGAAAGCGGGCTCTGAAGTCCACCAGCCTATGTTTGACTTTTGGTCAAAACACTTATTAGCTCTATAACCTGGGAAACTTTTCTTGTGCCTCACTTGTCCCCTTTGTAAAATGAAAAAAAGCATATCTACCTTAGGGTTGTGATAAGGATTAAGCAGAGCTTCTATATGTCAAGCATGTAGCAAAGTGCCTGACATATAGTAACCTCCCAAAGTATCTCTTATTGGACAAAGTTTGATTCTGGGCATTAACAAAACATTTTCAGAAAACTTTATAAGAAGAACAATTTGATATGGATTTAACCAGAGGATATAAACATGAAAGAAATACCCGTATCAGTGATGTAGCTCCTTTTATTTTAAAAGGTAGGGAGTTATAAATAGCCATAATTGAAGTGAAGTTGCTCAGTCGTGTCTGACTCTTTGTGACAGCATGGACTGCTTCCAACCAGGCTCCTCCGTCCATGGGATTTTCCAGGCAAGAATACTGGAGTGGGGTGCCAATACCTTCTCCAATAAATAAATATAAATAGCCATACCTCATGCTTAATAGTCACAAGCAAGTTGTTCTATCACAGAAGGAAATAAAAATCATTCTCTGTAATTTTAACAGAGTAATCAAATATTTGGTTTGTCTCAGTGGTGACGCCAGTGTTCTTGTTGAGGTCTAGGGTTGTATCTCTTACAACTGGAACTCTCTCCACTAATCTCTGACACAATTCTAAACATCTTGATAATATCTCCAATGCTACTCCAAAGGAAAAATAGAATATAGATGTTTACAGACACTAATAAATGATACAGTCTTTGGTTCAATTCCAGTTTCCCAGCAGATGGCACTTGTATGTGAATTTATTATGCCCCACATTTGATTTGCACTGTGCCTATTATGGAAAAAATGATCATCCACAGAGACTCATTTTATTAAGATAATTTCTGGAAATTAGAATTTTTCAACCAACAGCCTCTTCTTATTAAGAAAGAACCCATGTGGTTAAATAAGATACTGCCAGAGAAAAAAAGACATATATCAAGACAAGAAACCATTGTTAAAAAATGATTCATTACTAGAATACTGTTTTTGTTGAGGGGGGATGAAGCACATCCAAATGTTTTCCATTAGTTCATCAGATTTCTATCCTGAATACATTGTTGGTTAATAACCTGGGATTTTCACAGGCTAATCAGGTTCTCTTTTCTATGAATAGTATCAAATTTGCTTAAGAGGTCCCTAAAGGATTTGTTATTGTTGGTCTTAGACTGAATCTTGAAGAAAATTGAGTAATTTCATGGACTCATTAGGACAACATATGTCTAATTATATCCTTCCAAAAGAGCCTCCTCCAAACATTTCACAGAAGCATGTACAAAATTAGCCCAAAATGAAGATGTAAAATACTAGAAGATTAACAATAAATCAAAACAGAGATAGATAGAGAACTAGGGGTAAGTAATTCTCAAGCATACGGTTATTGTAATTTTTTTAAGAAAATTCAAGTGTTCTGATACACCATCATTCTTAAACATACTTTTGTTATAATTATGAAATGTCTCACATTTGTCTATTTCTATCTAATGTACCAAAAGTCACAATCAAAAAATAACATAAGCGTAAAGACTAATTTATGGCCTTTAGATCACAAATCCATTCTGACTTCAAAGCCTTGCATCATACACTCTTGCTTACTTCATTCTAAGGGCTTCCCTGGTATCTCAATGATAAAGAATCTGCCTGCAATGCAGGAGACAGGCGTTTGATCCCTGGGTTGGGAATATCCCCTGGAGGAGGGCATGGCAACCCACTCCAGTATTCTTGCCTGGAGAATGGACATGGACAGAGGAGCCTGGGATGTTACAATCCATAGGGTCGCAAAGAGTGGGACATGACTGAGCACATCCATACTAAGGCCTTCATTTCCTACTTCTTAATATGATCTCCAGCTGTGGCCAGGTTTCTAATCTCAATGCTTCCTACATGAAACAAATATCGCAATAAATATCTGCTATTGAAATCTTCCCCTTTTGGAAAATGTTGCTTTTATCCTCTCATACCAGAGTCTTTATATTCTTTCTATAAAACCATCTTCAGTATTCTAGTCCCATATGCCTTCCCATGAGCCTATTTTATGAATGTTTATTTTGACTTGGAAATCAATATTGGAACTCTATATAAAGTAATGAGTTTGGGATCTCAGGGATTTTATTTTAGAAACCTCAGTTTACAGGCCTACTTTATTTTTTTAAGGCTGCAAGATTAGTTTATTGAGCATCCATATATTCGAAGTTTTATATATTCAAGTTTCAGTATATTCAACAATTTTCATCATTTTGCCACATTTACTATCTCCTTACCCCCGTCCCTTTATGTATTTGATATTTTTAACCATTGGCTGAACCATTTTAATTTTTTTATTTTATATTTTATTTTGTATTGGAGTATAGCCATTTAACAATGTTGTGATAGCTTCAGGTGCACTGCAAAGTGACTCAGTCATGCATATAAATGTATCCATTTCCCTCTAAACACCCTCCCATCCATGCAGCCACATAACGCTAAGCACAGTGTTTTGTGCTATAGCACAGGTCCTACTTCTATAAATGCCCATAGAAAACTATACTTCTTCATTTATTACTTAAATTGTCTCAATGAGATCCATTTGTTTGTCAAGTTGATTAATTGGTTTACTTTACCAGATTTTAACCAATCAAAGAGTTTAACAAAATTTTATTTAAAAAATACCAAATGAATATTAATATCTGCACTTTCCTTCTTGTAAACATAGACATGTTTCATTTTTGAGTTTGTAAAAGATACAAAAAATAAAATATAGCAGGAAAAATGAAGATGGCATAGGGAATCTCAAGATAATGACTACTTCAAGGCAGACATTTTCAGGAGCCTATGTCATAGTAGAGATGTTTATCTTAAAAATAAAGAAACCACTTCAGAGGAGGTAACTTATTAGTTCAGGGCCATTGATTATGCAGAAAGGACCCTATGAAAAGTATCATAGCAGTTTAAAACTTGTGAGCATATGTAAGCATATTACAATGAGCAACAGACTCTAAAGAATTAATATGTGAAGAGTTTAGCTGTGTAATCAAATAAAACTCACAACCAAAGTAATCTGATGCATACTTAATGATATGCATAATCATTATTGTGTTGCACAGTGATTAGTCATAATTGCTAAAGGGTTCCCATAAATTACTATAATTAGTATTGTCCTCACACAATCAAACTAAATATTTCCAGGATTATGTGAGAAGAAAGAAAAGGAAAAGCAGCTACTAGAAATGGGAAGCTGTTCTAACAGGAAACAAAAATTAGAGGAAACAGACTTCCTTAAGCTCACTGAAGATTAGAGAACAGAGTTATCTATTTGGGCTACCTGACTTCAAAACACAAATTCTTTTTTTTTTTTTTTTTCCCTGATATTTACTCTTTGGCTTTAAAATCTGTGGAACGTAAACTTTCTTGTCTTGCCAAGAAAGGGACTGGCAGTTGTGTGAGCTGAGAGTAATATTCCCCTTTATCATCTGTAATCTAAGAACACTCCCATCTTCTATACATGAAAGGATAAGAGTAAGCCAAGATTCTACTTCCTCTCATCAGTTCTAAACCAAACTGCCTCGGGAAGGGAAACTCATAGCCTAGAAGACTGGAAGAGGAATGTGCTGGGAATGCATGTCTCTGGGTTCTGGTTTCCTGTGAAGTGGGCTGTGATGTCCCGGCTAGGTATGGGTCTGAAGATCATCAGAACTGCTTCACCACTTGCCAACCTGGTCACTTTCCCCTGAGTTACTTTCCAAATTGGAAAATCAGTGATTCATACCAGAAAAACAACGGATTTGGAGTTGGACATATTGGTGTCTCACTGGCTACATAATGCTAGTATTAAAACAAACAAACAAAAAAAGTTGGATATTATCTAAACTGAGGATTCTTTTCTTTTAGAAAAGATCCCATTGTATGTGCATGTTACATCTGGCCTCCAGATAACTTTGTGAGATTGGGGCTTGGGGAATCAGTAAACCTAGGATAATACTCTTCGCATGGTTTTGTCATGAGTAATAAAGTCCTTTGTTTCTGACTCAGGAGTCTGTTATCTTTCGTCAGTATCCATGGGTCTTATTAGCTCTCCTCCACACCATGAGACTTAAATAAACGTAAAACCCATGTTATCATTTACATTCAAGACAGAATAATCATTAAGTAGTATTGTGTTTATTCATCTGGGCCAATTAACACACATTGGAGCACTTAATAAATTTGCCAGGCACACTTCATAAAATCCCATAATAGGTCATACAATAGATATTGTTAAAGTCACTTTAAAAAATAATAATATTGACATTCAGGTTTGAACAGTCTGAAATACTATGTAAGTATTAGGCTCTTGGAGGCATCGAGGCAGGAGAGTGATTAGAGTAACAAATGCAGGTAGAATGGCCCTTTACACAGCTTTTCTTGGTAATTTTTCCAAAACCAGCTGTGACCCTTCTCCCAGAGATCACACACAATGAATTTTCTATCAAGTTTTGTCCCTAACTCTGCACAGGTTCTCAACCCTCCTCATCTTATAGATGAGGTATCAGGACTTTGTGGACTTAATCATTAAGAGAGTGAGGATTTAGGAGTATGAAAGCCTCATTTTGCATCATGTCTCTCCCACTGTCTGCCTCTGTGTTGAGGCAAGCTATATAACCTCTATTGAGCTCATTTTACTTAGTACAAAATGGAGATGGTAATTCTCCCTGGGAAGGGTCACTGTGTGAATGGGACACATCATTAACACTTCCAAGTCATATAGCTCATCAGCGGGAAAGAGAGGCTCTGATGGGGAGACTCCTGATATTTCACAGTTTAATCAGCTGGAAACCTTTCTTATCCTGTGGCTCAAAGAAAGATGATTCACACAAAATCCTACATGAACAGTTGGGGAGGGATTTGGGGGAAGTCCTTCTAGGTTGACACTTGCACTGTAAGAGTCACCCCTGGAGAAGTAATTCCGAGGAGCAAGGTGCCCTTGATCTGCAGCTAAAGGGTTGCTTAGTGCCTCAGGGCTTCTCTAAAATCTTCCTTTGACTTAAAACAGGACAGTATCCTTTAATTTAATCTTCAAAGAAAGGTATTCCATTCACTGAGCTCTTAGCTCCTCACAGAGAAAAGGACAATGATAAGACAACGGTGCAAAATGTGAAGGAATAATCAAGGAGGCAAATGAGCTGCTCTCTTCAGAGCCGGTTCTCAAAGGAAGATCATGCTGTAAACCAGAACAGTCAATATCGAACATGGCAGTTAAGTCTGAGCTGCTTAACTCCAGGAATATGATACAATATGCTTGAGGACTGAGGGCTCATGAGGGGAAGATTTCAGTTTCTGTATTGCTCTCTGTATTTAATCAATGTTAAATAAGAGAGTGGACTTAGGGTCAGGAATGGAAAAGGGGATGAGGAACACTAGAGAAAGAGCACCGCGCAGGTTAGGCGAACTAGCTTTTGAATGAAGGGATCAAACCCGGGTCTCCCACATTGCAGACAGATGCTTTACCATCTGAGCCACCAGGGAAGCCCTGAATGAATGAATGGGAGCAAGGTCCAAATCCTGGCTGTTTCATGAGCAAGTAAACTTGGCAATTCTTTTTGACTTACTTGACCCACAGGCAAGTAAGGAAGAGAGTTATCTCCTGGGAGTATCATCTAAGTTAAAAATATAATGTGTGTGACACCTAGCAGTTAATAAACATTCAGTATAAGGGAAATTAGTACAATTTGAGAGTAAAATTCAAAAGCAAACATTTATGCACTCTAATAATTTCTTTGCACAAGCAAATGAATTTTGTACTATTTTGATCTTTCCCACTTTAACTTTTATTAAACGAGAACATAGGTGGCTCAGACGGCAAAGAACTTGCCTGAAATGAGGGAGACCTGGGTTCGATTCCTGGGTTGGGAAGATCTCCTGGAGAAGTGAACAGCTACCCACTCTAGTATTCTGGCCTGGAGAATTCCATGGACAGAGGACCCTGACAAGCTATTCTTTGGAACTCTGCATTCAGATGCTTATATCTTTCCTTTTCTCCTTGGCTTTTCGCTTCTCTTCTTTTCACAGCTATTTGTAAGGCCTCCTCAGACAGCCATTTTGCTTTTTTGCATTTTATTTCCATGGGGATGGTCTTGATCCCTGTCTCCTGTACAATGTAACAACCCTCCATCCATAGTTCATCAGGCACTCGGTCTATCAGATCTAGTCCCTTAAATCTATTTCTCACTTCCATGGTATAATCATAAGGGATCTGATTTAGATCATACCTGAATGGTCTAGTGGTTTTCCCTACTTTCTTCTATTTAAGTCTGAATTTGGCAATAAGGAGTTCATGATCTGAGCCACAGTCAGCTCCTGGTCTTCTTTTTGCTGACTATATAGAGCTTCTCCATCTTTGGTTGCAAAGAATACAATCAATCTGATTTTGGTGTTGACCATCTGGTGATGTCCATGTGTAGAGTCTTCTCTTGTGTTGTTGAAAGACGGTGTTTGCTATAACCAGTGCATTCTCTTGGCAAAACTTTGTTAGCCTTTGTTGTGTGCTGTGCTAAGTCACTTTAGTCATGTCCAACTCTTTATGACCCCCTGTATACTGTAGCCCGCCAGGCTTCTCTGATCATGGGGTTTTCCAGGTAAGAATATTAGAATGGGTTGCCATTTCCTCCTCCAGGGGATCTTCCCATCCCAGGGATCAAACCAGCATCTCTTGGTTCTCCTGCATTGGCAGGCAGGTTCTTTACCCCTAGTGCCAACTGCCCTGCTTCATTTTGTACTCCAAGGCCAAATTTGCCTGTCACTCCAGGTATCTCTTGACTTGTTTTCTCATTACAGTCCCATATAATGAAACGGACATCTTTTTTGGGTGTTTGTTCTAGAAGGTCTTGTAGGTCTTCATAGAACCGTTCAACTTCAGCTTCTTCAGCATAACTGGTTGGGGCTAGGCTTGGATTACTGTTATACTGAATAGTATAGTGATGCTATAGTGTGATATTGACATGGTATCAGTTCAGTTCAGTTCAGTCACTTAGTCGTGTCCGACTCTTTGTGACCACATGAATCGCAGCATGCCAGGCCTCCCTGTCCATCACCATCTCCCGGAGTTCACTCAAACTCATGTCCATAGAGTTGGTGATGCCATCCAGCCATCTCACCCTCTGTTGTCCCCTTTTCCATGAGAAGAATCACTCAAGATACTAGGTAGAAACATAAATTCTGTAGCCCCATTCAAATCCAAATCGATAAGACAGGGCACTAGGGAAGTTCTATGTTTCATGAGCACTCCAGGTGATTGCTATCATTTCCAAAGTTTGGGAAGATCAATACAAAACACAGAGGTTAGTGTTCTAAGCCTGTCATCTGTTTTAATAGGCAGTTGGTTTAGTACAAAGAGATTGTTTTGATCTATAACATTAAATCTATATTAGTGGCAAGTATAAAGATTAATCCCGAGTCTTTAAGAAGAGCAGAGATATGTCTTTAGAAACATCCCTAAAATTTCAACAACTAAACAAATACTCTAAAATATTTAACGCAAATCATACAGTCATATCAAATTGACTTCCATACTCTTCAGTACAATAAATCACACAATGTTAAACTGTATGCTGATATTTTAAGTATGTTAAGGCTTTTTTTAAGTACAAATAAATTATGAATTATGAAACAGAATAGCATAAAAATAAAGCCTGTAGAATCAGAAGACACAGATTGACCCCAAGCTTTTTCATTTACTAGCTCTGCGGCCTTGAGCAAATCACTTCGTATCTCTGGGTCTTAGTTGTTTCTTGTAAATGATACATGGGACCACATTTTCCTTGCAGGCTTAATGTATGGATTAAAAGAAACAAAATATGACAAATGGCTTATAAATGACCTCTCATACCAAGTTATAAACATGAATGGCTTTTACAATCATGATGTTCATACTAGTTACTGATCGTTCTCTGCTAGGTCTGAATCCATGAATGTTTTCTGATTCTCTGCCAAGCCTGAGAGAGGGGCATTTTATAGGAAGGCAGAAATGGTGCTATTTCACTAAGAATGCTTCCAGGGCCTGTGGGTGATGCCAGACTAAAATTTCTGCTTTTGGATCATTAGCTACTTAGAAAGAGTTGAAGATCCACAAAACCTTTTCAACACAGAGAAATGAGAAGGACATCATCTTAATACTCCTACATATCTCTCCTATACATCTGCAATAAAGGGCTATTGCTCACAGTTATTTCCAATCATTTACACTGATGGATATAATAGCAACCTCATAGACCTTGACAGTCATCTAAGTCAGTACTTTAAAAATGGCTTTGAGAAGTCTTGATTATCAGGAGCATAAAAGGCAAATTTAATTCTGATATATTCTTAATAAGAATGGGACTAGGAACCATAATGGCAATAATTATAATATTGTGTATAATCAGTATACATTTTAAAGAATGTAACTCATTTGGACATATGTGACCCTGAAACTACTTTGCCCATCATATACCTGGAATATATATATATATATATATATATATATATATATATATATATATATATATATAAAATCTGCTTTGCCAAACACTTTAGACATGTCCTAGGATATATGAAATAACATTGCCAATATTGTTTGCGATTTCTGAAAATGAGCTATTCATGTGGGGACAAGCTTTCTTGGTTTAGTTCTAGTTCTAAATGTATTGGACAATCATCTAAATGCTCTAAACTTTAGTTTCATCATCCATTAGGAAAAAACCAAACAGGTAATTGTACCTATCCCTGAGATGAGATAAGGCACGTACAAACCATAAAGCAATTTAACAATTGTAGTTATTATTAACAGAGCGTAAGTCCAATGATGGTGATAATGATTCCTTACCATCTGAGCCACCAGGTAAGTCCAATGATTCCTAAAGTGACTTTATTTGGCTTTGACCAGTGTACTTAAGATCTCTATACTCTATCCTATGAGTGTTGATCATGTAATTGTGAAAGTTTGGGACATCTCCAGCCAACAGACATATACACAAATTACAGTTCCATTTTTTCCCTAATTTATACCAAACTCAGTATAATAAATATGGCTCAGTTCTCCATTTTGATAAAATGCTTTTGATCCCTCTGAGTTTGTTTTTTTTCAGTTTTACAACTATCCCTGAATTCTTCCCAGAGCTCCATCTCCCTGAACTCGTACAACTTCACAAATGTGGAAAGAGACCTTTGTATCAGAAAGCGCACCAGTTTGGGAGCCAGGACTGTACAACACAGAGCACATCAGTTCTGCATTCAAATTGTGGTTGTGCCACTTAGCCTCTCTAAAACATCTGTTTCCCCATCTGTAAAATGCACTCTTTTAAAAACAAAATGAAGGAATATAAAGCTCAGCATGTAGTTAGTATTCTTTAAATATTTGTTAATTTGTTAATTGAGATCCACTATTCTGCTTGAGGGGCTTCCCAGGTAGTGCTATTGGTAAAGAACCCACCTCCCAGGAGACCTAAGAAGGGTTCGATCCCTGGGTCAGGAAGATCCTCTGGAGGAGGGCATGGCAACACACTCCAGTGTTCTTCCCTGGAGCATCCCATGGACTACAGTCCACAGGGACTCACAGAGTAAAACACAACTGAAGTGGCTTAGCATACACGCACGTTGTGTATGAGGCTGCTCTCCAGTTAGCCCATGTTGATGTTGTTGACCAGACAGATAATTCTGGTAGCATCCTAGTTTGCCCAGACAAGGAGCTACTAGGACCTCTCACTTCCCATCTAATTTGGGGGATGTTGCAATCGAACTCAGCTTCCTATACAACAATGGTAACCTTCTCAATGCAGAAGAGACTACAGTCTCCTGACAATGCCAACTCTCCAGGTTTATGGACTTTCTCAGGCAACTCCTATACAATCTGACACCCCAAACCAAGCTTTCCGGTACCCAGATCGTCTTTCGCCCTGGGCTCCAGATTACAATGTTCACACATATGCCCTTTAAAGCAAATGAGCCACAAAAGTTGAGGTGCTTCTTCCAGAAAGTAAACCAACTACAGCTGTAGTCACTTCACTTCAGTCCCAGTAGTTCTGCATAAAATAAGAAGATGTGAGCACTGCTGACTTTTCTTACTGGATCTGGTTTGCAAATGTCCCTCACACAGACTGTTGCTTAACCAATACAACGTGGTGTTGAGGGGTTTGCCCTTACCCACCTTGGTCTACAACTGTTGTCCATGCTGAGCAACATAATGGGAAATGTTTTAAGCAAAGCATACTCACTTGTTAATATCCTGGTTCCCTGCATTTCTCTTCTTGGTATTCACTTCTCATCATCTGAATGGTTTCAGGAAATCACAGAGTGTATCAGCCTTTCCCTAAGCCTCTATTTTCCTACAATCTAACGCTGTATTTATGTGCCACCTAGAAATTATGATCACTGAGGATAGATGTCTCCATTAGCTTTTATTTATGCAATAATGCTTCCTTACTAGATTGATTTACTGCTAATATAGTGAAGTTCCAAGGAAATCCTAAATGACTGCTGGATGTTATTGACCACCCAAAATCAAAAACACCCCCAAATCTAAGAAATATTTTACTCTTTACCTCATAGTTGCTGCCTCTACATGATATTATGTAACTTTTATGAGTATCATCAAACAATTTTGCACTTATTTTTCAGAATGCTATGGCTTTATCGGCTTTAGTAATTTTTAGAGTGTTGTTTCACAAAGACTCTTTTATTTCATTTCCTGTTAGAGACCCAGTAATTGTTTTCATGGCTTACCAGTCAAGTGTGAAGTGTTCTGATAGCATGTCAGCAAAATGTCAAATATTAGGGGAGCAACTCTATGAGTATTATTGTGATTGATTGCTTATTTGAGTCTTGAGATGCTCCTTGGATGTAGTTTCAAGGAAGAGAGACTGTAGAGGAGATATTTTGAATATAGTAAAAGTTGTCCTAATCCCATGGAGGGAGAAGCCTGGTAGGCTACTAGACCATGGGGTCGCAAAGAGTCGGACACGACTGAGTGACTTCACTGTCCTCTCTAACTTTATAGAAAGCAGAGAAGAACAGGAGGTGGAGGACAGGCAGGGCTCCCGGGGAGGTCATTGAAGGGAATATTGTCTACAAATAAGCCGATATTAGCTTGTAGGACAGCCAGGCCAGGTGAACAAAGAATAGCCCATAGCCCTGAGGCTCAAAGGCCACTGAGTTAAGAGTCCTGATTATTTTCTGGTGGCCTTGCCTGGACTCCACAGTGAAGAACAATGTTACTTCTTCTAATAATCTACCTTATCCAAAGACACAGCAGAAAAACTGGAATGGGGAAAACATGGAGTAAGATTCCACTTTAAGAATTGCTATGTCATCAGATAAACATCATCATTCACCATCTGTCTGGTACTAGATTATACAAATGAGTCAGACAGTACTAGCTGCCCTAAGGAGCTTGCTGTATAGATAATTCTAGTAACAATGGTATAAGTGTTCTGGATCAGTAATAAAATACCAATAGAAATATTTTTCCTTCTGGAGGAGAGAATCCAACTTACAATACAGATTCTGAGCATAAGTAAAATCAAAATAGCCTCCTTTTAGCAAATCAAATATTTGGATAATAATTATTTAAAATAATCACCTTAAAAAGTAATCAGTATAATGCTAGTCCTATGGGTGAGTCAACCAGAGTCTCCATATAGCTATTATATCCTGAATCTGTTCAACAAATTTTTGAAAATGTTGGGTCTAACCAAGCCATGCCAGCCATCAACTATCACTGAGACTTATTCACAGGTATCTTTTCTCAGTCTGAAGACACAGACATGAGATTTTCAATTAAGAGACATCAAAGAAAAAAAAATGTTTAGGTGATTTATCTTTGCCCTAAAAGCCTTATTACGTTGTCTATTGATGTAGCAAAACTTCATACAAAAACATTCTTTGAAAAAAAGATAAACAAGTACTAGGATGTATTTGGTTTAAAAAGAGGAAAAAGAAAATGACAGGGGAAATAGGTTTTCCCAAACCAACAGAAATAGGTTTGCCATTTCTGAAGCAAAAGTGTCTTTATTTATAGCAACAGCCAGGAACCAAATACAGATAACAACCATTTCGCCAGGTGGCCAAATAACTGCTGTTGAGTGTCCACAGGGCATAAAAAGGATACATTAGATACCCTAAGGAGATGCAGAAGAAGGAGCCACAAGGTCCCTGCCCTTGAGGAGCTTAAAGTTTAAAAGGGAAAAGGGCAGGCTTACGTGGGGGAAAAATCCATGTATGTGTGTGTGTGTGTGTCTGTGCGTGTGTGTATTATGTGTGTGCTGTGAGTTCTGTTGCTCAGTCATGTCCAGCTCTTTGTCCGCCTTTGGACTATAGCCCGACAGGCTCCTCTGTCCTTGGGATTTTTTAGGCAAGAATACTAGAGTGGGTTGCCAGGTTCTTACTCCAAGGAATCTTCCCGACTCAGGGATCAAACCCCAGTCTCCTTTGTCTCTTGCATGACAAGTGGATTTTTTACCTGCTGAGCCATCAGAGAAGCCTATATATATGTATATATACATATATATGTACACACACACACATTTATTAAAGCTATGTAAGAAAATAACCATATCTTCAGAATTTATATAAATTCTACTTCTGATGGTTTGAAGAATACATTATCATAATATTAGGGGGTTAACCTGGCCAAAGGAAAAATAAGAAAAAATGACTCATTTTTGTGATATCCTTAGAAAATAACCTCTTACAATGATACTCACATGAAAAAAAATACAAATGAAAACTAAGAGGCTTAATTTTTCCCATTGAAAATAAGGGAAGAACTTTCCCTTCCCTTTTTGGCTTTGAGCATTTATTTAGAAAGTGTTCTAATTATAAGTACTTGCATATAAATTGTTGTGAAAACCAGATAGGCCTCTTGGCAGCTTTATAAGGCAGGGATGCTTTCCTCAAAGACCAGAGAGGCATTTGTTTGAAATGTAAATGCCAAGGGAGACAGCACCCCTGTCTTCCAGCTTCTAGTTAAGCTTCTAGCCTAACTCCAGTTGGTGCCTTGCTCTACCCTGTCAAATTCTTACATTCCTCCTCCTGGATAAGTCCAATTAAGCTAACACAGATGGTCACTCCAATTACCAGGTACAGTTTGGATTACACATCGTGGTGTCAAGTCCTCTTACTTAAGGACTAGTTACTGTTTAACTTGAAAACATGCATACAGTGTACTTACTATCTGGCTGTCTAAAAGGGTGAGATCTCTTTGTCATTGCAGTCTCTCGGAGGATTGCCTGTGATGTGCATCATACTATGGTTAAAAGCCTATTCAGTAATAAAATGATTTTCTTTCTCTGCTCCCTAACTCTGTGGAGAGAATTTCTGAGTTGGGAGATTTTCCTAAGTCTATTTCCCCAACATGTCACTAAATAGATTTTCTGGTTTCTAAAGTCTGCCTGAGAACTTAGAATACCAAAGGAAGGTTACTGCCTTAAACTGGGGTAGACCAAATCATAATCTTCTAATAGCCTTTCCTATGTATTTGTGTTTTAACTATCCTACCTTTAACTATACCCCGACAGAGGAAGGTATTATGATTTTAGTGTCATGGGATGCATTTGTAAAGATACTTGAACCACCACAAACAGAAAGAAGGAAGAAAGGAAAGGAAGGGAGAGAGGGAAGAGGGTGGGGAAGAAAGTTGGGTTTTGGAAATTCTGTAAAGGGCTAAATGCTAAATTCCAATTTCACCTGGTTTTAACTGCCATCAGATCACAATGTCTCCATCTTGAAAGAAAAGATAATGCTATTTCACAGTTTATTTTGTTATAAAGGTCAGTCTTTCCTGTAGCCACTTCTGGATATCTCACTCCAATCACAGCCTTCTCTCTCAAAAATAACCACTATGTTAATTTTTGGATTTCCCTGGTGGATCAGATGGTAAAAATCTGCATGCAATGCTGGAGACCTGGGTTCAATCCTCGTGTCAGGAAGATCCCCCAGAGAAGGGAATGTCAAACCACCCCAGTATTCTTGACTGGAAAATCCCATGGAAACAGTCCACAGGGTCACAAAGAGATGGACATTACTGAATAACTAACATTAACATGCTAACTTTTATAATAATTGCTTCCTCAATTTCCTTTCTCTTTTTTACCACCCAAGCATGCATCTTTAGACACTATAGTTTTATTTTGCCTGTTAAAAGAATAAAAAATAAGAGTACATGTCTTTTCAGTCCAGTTCAGTTCAGTCGCTCAGTCGTGTCTGACTCTTTGCGACCCCATGAATTGCAGCACTCCAGGCTTCCCTGTCCATCACCAACTCCCAGAGTTCACTCAGACTCGCGTCCATCGAGTTGCTGATGCCATCTAGCCATCTCATCCTCTGTCGTCTCCTTCTCCTCCTGCCCCCAATCCCTCCCAGCATCAGGGTCTTTTCCAATGAGTCAACTCTTGGCACGAGGTGGTCAAAGTATTGGAGTTTTAGCTTTAGCATCATTTCTTCCAATGAACACCCAGGACTGATCTCCTTTAGAATGAACTGGTTGGATCTCCTTGCAGTCCAAGGGATTCTCAAGAGTCTTCTCCAACACCAAAATTCAAAAGCACCAATTCTTCAGTGCTCAGCTTTCTTCACAGTCCAACTCTCACATCCATACATGACCACTGGAAAAACCATAGGCTTGACTAGAAGGACCTTTGTTGGCAAAGTAATGTCTCTGCTTTGCAATATGCTATCTAGGTTGGCCATAACTTTCCTTCCAAGGAGTAAGTGTCTTTTAATTTCATGGCTGCAGTCACCATTTGCAGTGATTTTGGAGTCCCCCAAAATAAAGTCTGACACTGTTTCCACTGTTTCCCCATCTATTTCCCATGAAGTGATGGGACCAGATGCCATGATCTTCGTTTTCTGAATGTTGAGCTTTAAGCCAACTTTTTCACTCTCCACATTCACTTTCATCAAGAAACTTTTTAGTTCCTCTTCACTTTCTGCCATAAGGGTGGTGTCATCTGCATATCTGAGGTTATTGATATTTCTCCCGGCAATCTTGATTCCAGCTTGTGGTTCTTCCAGCCCAGCGATTCTCATGATGTACTCTGCATGTAAGTTAAATAAGCAGGGTGACAATATACAGCCTTGATGTACTCCTTTTCCTATTTGGAACCAGTCTGTTGTTCCATGTCCAGTTCTAACTGTTGCTTCTTGAGATGCATATAGGTTTCTCAAGAGGCAGGTCAGGTGGTCTGGTATTCCCATCTCTTTCAGAATTTTCCACAGTTTATTGTGATCCACACAGTCAAAGGCTTTGGCATAGTCAATAAAGCAGAAATAGATGTTTTCCTGGAACTCTCTTGCTTTTTCAATGATCCAGCAGATGTTGGCAATTTGATTTCTGGTTCTTCTGCCTTTTCTAAAAGCAGCTTGAACATCTGGAATTTCACGGTTCACGTATTGCTGAAGCCTGGCTTGGAGAATTTTGAGCATTACTTTACTAGTGTGTGAGATGAGTGCAATTGTGCGGTAGTTTGAGCCTTCTTTGGCATTGCCTTTTTTGGGATTGGAATGAAAACTGACCTTTTCCCGGCCACTGCTGAGTTTTCCAAATTTGTTGGCATACTGAGTGCAGCACTTTCACAGCATCATCTTTCAGGATTTGAAATAGTTCAACTGGAATTCGATCGCGTCCACTAGCTTTGTTCGCCGTGATGCTAAGGCTCACCTGACTTCACATTCCAGGATGTCTGGTTCTAGGTCAGTGATCACACCATCATGATTATCTTGGTCTTGAAGATCTTTTTTGTACAGTTCTTCTGTGTATTCTTGCCACCTCTTCTTATCTTCTGCTTCTTTTAGGTCCATACAATTTCTGTCCTTTATCGAGCCCATCTTTGCATGAAATATTCCCTTGGTATCTCTAATTTTCTTGAAGAGATCTCTAGCGTTTCCCATTCTGTTGTTTTCCTCTATTTCTTTGCAATGATCGCTGAGGAAGGCTTTCTTATCTCTCCTTGCTGTTCTTTGGAACTCTGCATCCAGATGCTTATATCTTTCCTTTTCTCCTTTGCTTTTTGCTTCTCCTCTTTTCACAGCTATTAGGTTTCTTTTAATCTACAGTTTCCCCTCCATCTCTGTTTCGCATGTTTTTATTAAACACAAAAACAAAAAACAAAGGCCATTTAACCTGCAGTTTTTCCCACAGTCTGGATTTTTTCTAATATTATAAATTCCTTAACATGCTCTATGTCCACTGTATTTCCTGCTTGATCAGACTCAAGCTTAATTTCTTTGACAAGACTGTAGATGGGGTCATCTCTTTAATCAGGAAGCAGATAATGCTGAGTTTTCTCTCCCTTTGTGATGTTAACAGCCATTGATGTTCATTGCAGATTCATTTATTCACTGGTAGTCCAAAACAGTGGTATTTGCATTCTGTCATTTTGTTTTAATTTACTAACTGAAATGATGTTATAAGGAGACATTTTTCTTTCTTTTTTTGACTATCCAGTTACAAAAATATTGGAAGAGGAAAATAATTGTTTGACATATCCTTGTTATTTGCTAGTTTACAAGATAATAAACTGGTCCCCTCTCATTCTCAAAAGGTAATTGATCAGCTTTTTAAAATTCTGAACTTACAAACGTCAACATATTATATAGGTTTCAATATGTTGAAATTGGTATCCTAACTGAAGCTCAAGTTGTTCCATCTTTAAGTTGGTTCCTGGGTCCATTTGACATTATCTTTCAAGTGTTGATAGAATACTTACTGTCTGACATGGCAGGATGTTCCAGACTTATTTTCTGCCCCAGACCCAGGATCAACTGCTCCCGGTTTCTTTTAGTGGGAAATGTCATTTCAAGACTGTAAAACCAAGCACAAAGGATGCTCACTACTAGGGGTTGTCATTGTATCTAGACCTGTTTAGTAGATAGACTGAGAAAGACACACACACACACACATATTTATATATTACGTGTGTGTGTGTATTCAAGCATGCTCAGTCCCCCAGTTATGTCCGACTCTCTGAACCCTATGGACTGTAGCCCATCAGGCTTCTCGGTCTGTGGGATTTTCCAGGCAAGAATACTGGAGTAGGTAGGTCGCTATTTCCTCCTTCAGGGAACACACATTTAATTTTTAAATATAAGACGTCTCATGAGTTTATTCTGGTATTTCCAATTCAAATATATGATGATACTGAATTTTTTCTATATTACATCTCTATCTTTTTCTACACTGAGTATCTTAATTCCCATAAGCATATTCTACTGAAACAGGTGGGAAGGGGGCAGGACTCAACCTTTAAAAGAATGACATAGGACATACAAAAACTGGTTAGAACTGACTAAGTCCAATGTGGCAGAAGATTAGACTTCCGGTAGACCTTGAGCCTCATTATATGCTCACTATAATACATTCAGTTCAGTTCAGTTCAGTTCAGTCGCTTAGTCGTGTCCGATTCTTTGCGACCCCATGAATCGCATAGCATATGCTAAATGATACGCCCCAGCACCATGGCAGATATCAGGCTAACCATTCATTAGCTCACAGAATTACAAAGCCAGTAAAAAATTACCATGCCATATTTCAGGGCGCTCTCTCTCCTTCTGAGATAGCCTACAGGGTGTCTTTGGAGTGTGTTTCTCCCTAAATAAATCCACTCCTTACCTATCACATCACCTCCATTTTTTTTTACAACAAAGCAAGAACTTTGTTCACTAGCAACCAAATGACAGAACTGAAGTATCCCGTAATTCTCCATATGCTTTACCTAATTCTAAACATAGAATACATACATGGTAGACTCAGAATAACAGTTCACATATAGCTAATTTTTTCTGCAATGAGAATGGTTTCAAAGACCTGGATAGAACTAGAGTATTCTACAGTTTGTCATTTATTTTATCCTATAGTATACAGTTACTAGTGTGACTGTCAGTACTATCATCACAACTTATAATCTTGAACAGATTTATTATTTTTGGTATTCAGAAAGAAAGTGAAAGTCGCTCAGTCATGCCTGATTCTTTGTGACCCCACCAGGCTCTTCTGTTCATGGAATTCTCCAGGCAAGAATACTGGAGTGGGTAGCCCTTCCCTTCTCCAGGGCATCTTCCAAACCCAGGAATTGAACCCAGGTCTCCTGCATTGCAGATGGATTCTTTACTATCTGAGCTACCAGTTTTGTAATCTCTATTCTCGTTCCCATTACTTAAAAATTTAATTGTTGTTCTAATTTTACATTGTCAAAATATATATATACCATATATATATATCACTCTATTTTACCTATAATTTGATCTTAGTTTTATAGTTAAGTATATACTATGTGTGTGTGCTTCAATCATGTCTGACTTTGCGTGGCCCTATGGACTGTAGCCTTCAGGCAATAATACTAGAGTGGGTTGCCATGCCCTCTTCCAGGGATTTTCCAAGCCTAGGAATTGAACCCTTGTCTCTTATGTCTCCTGCACTGGCAGGTGGGGTTCTTTACCACTCGCACCTCCTAGGAAGCCCCAAGTACATACTATATGTGTGCTAAGTCGCTTCATTAGTGTCAGACTCTGCAACCCTGTGGAGTGTAGTTCACCGGTCTCCTCTTTCCATGGGATTCTCCAGGCTAGAATACTGGAGTGGGTTGCCATGCCCTCCTCCAGGGGATCTTCCCAACCCAGGGTTCAAACTTCAGTCTTCTGATGCTCCTGCACTGAAGGCAGATTCTTTACCACTGAGCCATTAGGGCAGTCCTAAGTATATACGCGAATAAGTGTATTTAATGTTCACTGCTATTTATACTTATTGGCGTTTCTCTGGGCATTTTGCTTCTGTGAAACATCTCTAGCAGATTCTTCAGGAAGACCTCAGTAAGAGAATATGCTCTAAGTTTTTATATTTTGCCAAATATCTTTATGACTTTTCTACTTGAGCATAGGTAAAATATTTTACTAGATAAAATATCTTTGGCTCACATACATTTTCATTTTCCTGAATATTTGTTACTATAATTTTCTTTTTGCTAATAAACCCTAGCTGTTAAAATTTTTATTACAATATAATTCAGTTTTCCCTTTAAGTCATATGCCTTTTTCCCCTAAATGCCCAAAGAAATGTTCACTTTTAAACTTCATAATTTTATAAGAAAATTTTGATTTTGGATATATAACACCATAATTTTCAGGAACAAGTGTATTAAGTATATATCTTATACATTTTTAAAAACAACTTTCTTGAATTATAATGCTTGTTATTTATTATCTTCCCTTATTACTTGTCTGTTGCTTGTTTTTATGTTATTGTTCTTGTTGTTCAGACACTAAGCCATGTCAAACTCCTTGCAACCGTATGAACTGCAGCATGCAAGCCTTCTCTGTCCTTCACTATCTCCCAGAGTTTGCTCAAACACATGTCCATTGAGTCAAAGGTGCCATCCAACCATCTCATCCTCTGTCGCCCCTTCTCCTCCTGTCCTCAGTCCTTCCCAGCATCAGGGTCTTTGACAAAGAGTCAACTTTTCACATCAGGTGGCCAAAAGATTAGAGCTTCAGCTCCAGCATCAGTCCTTCCAATGAATATTCAGGACTGAAATCCGTGAGGACTGCCTGGTTTGATCTCCTTGCTGTCCAAGTGACTCTCAAAAGTCTTCTCCAGCACCACAGTTCAAAAGCATCACTTCTTTGGCGCTCAGCCTTCTTGATGGTCCAATTCTCACATTCATACATGACTACAGGAAAAACTATAGCTTTGACTATATGAACCTGTGGCAGCAAAGTGATGTCTCTGCTTTTTAATACGTTGTCTAGGTTTGTTATAGCTTACCTTCCCAGGAGCAAGCAACTTCTCCTTTCATGGCTGCAGTCACTATCTGCAGTGATTTTGGAGCCCAAAAAATAAAGTCTGACACTGTTTCCACTGTTTCCCCATCTATTTCCCATGAAGTGATGGGACCAGATGCCATGATCTTCGTTTTCTGAATGTTGAGCTTTAAGCCAACTTTTTCACTCTCCTCTTTCACTTTCATCAAGAGGCTTTTGAGTTCCTCTTCACTTTCTGCCATAAGGATACTGTCATCTGCATATCTGAGGTGATTGATATTTCTCCTGGCAATCTCAATTCCAGCTTGTGTTTCTTCCAGTCCAGCGTTTCTCATGATGTACTCTGCATAGAAGTTAAATAAGCAGGGTGACAATATACAGCCTTGACGTACTCCTTTTCCTATTTGGAACCAGTCTGTTTTTCCACGTCCAGTTCTAACTATTGCTTCCTGACCTGCATACAGATTTCTCAAGAGGCAGGTCAGGTGGTCTGGTATTGCCATCTCTCTCAGAATTTTCCACAGTTTATTGTGATCGACACAGTCAAAGGCTTTGGCATAGTCAATAGAGCAGAAATAGATGTTTTTCTGGAACTGTCTTGCTTTCTCCATGATCTAGCAGATGTTGGCAATTTGATCTCTGGTTCTTTTGCCTTTTCTAAAACCAGCTTGAACATCTGGAAGTTCATGGTTCACATATTGCTGAAGCCTGACTTGGAGAATTTTGAGCATTACTTTACTAGCATGTGAGATGAGTGCAATTGTGCAGTAGTTTGAGCATTCTTTGGCATTGCCTTTCTTTGGGATTGGAATGAAAACTGACCTTTTCCAATCCTGTGGCCACATTTTTAATATTAGTTTCCTTAAAGCTTTTAGTAGAATGTTTATTCCAGAACGATTTCCTAACTTCACTGAGCTCCCTTTTCTGTTGTTTTTGGGTAGTGTGACACATATGGTGGCTTACTTTCTTAAAGTTCTCAGTTGTATCTCCTGATTTCCTTCTAGACATTTTTCCCTTTTAATTTCATTTTCTGTCCAGTTCTTTGTTGATTTCACTCCCAAAAGTTTCTTTTCAGTGTGAGACATTTCTGGAGAAGAGTTCTCTGGCTGTTCAATTTTGAGAGTTCAATAAATCTAGATCATTCCAGTCCCTTCAGATCATGTTACTGAATGCCACTTGTACTCATCTGTGATTGCAGTGGGTGAAATCCCATCTCTTTCTAGCAGCTATTCTCACTATCGAGGAGCTACTGATTCTTTCCAGGTACTGCTTCTCCCTCTGGGGGTATTCTCCTATTGTAGATCTTCAGTCTTCTCATTGATTCTCTATACTTCCTCTTGCACAGATACTCATACCATGCATATCTTGGGGCTATTGCTGTCTTATCTAAATCTGCTTGTACTCCATTAAAAGTGATATCCATAGATGTTTGCTTTTCCTATCAGTCACTCTGTCGTTAAATATGGGGATTTGAAAAGATACAAAAGTATGCTTCCACTAGTATCCTGTTTTGCTTGAATTCTACACTGTAGGCTTTCACTGTGTGTTGAGTTAAATTTAATTGAATAACAAAATGAATGATAAGTTAGGAAAATTCTCTGTAAACCATAAATTTTTATCAGTATATGCTGACATAAATTATACATCATTTATGTAAATATATTCAAGTCAATAAATTATATGGCATAAGAGAAAATAGGACATATGGGAAAGAGACAGAAATGTGATTGTCATTTCTTTGCACGAATTTTACAAGGAAAATTGGCAGGTGCTCTTGGAACTCATTGTTGATCAGATCAAAGGATAGCATCTCTGCCATTAGCTTCACTCCCCTTTACTCTGCTTCTGTATTTTCAAAATCATCCTAGTTTAACAGAATAACTTAAGACATTGACTGACTCATAGACAAGGATAAACTAACTGTAAGTGTTACCCAGTGTTCAAGGTCATTGGCTATCATGCTGATCTTATCATCAAGTCTTACAAATTGCCCAACTAGCCACTGGAAACAGGATAAACTCTGAGACTTACTTCACTGATTTGCACATTGAAAATTCTCCCTTTTTTCCTGGGGTAGCTTATATAGATCTGTAGAAAGATCCCACAGATAAGCACCAGCTTACTAAAGGATCAACCTCGTGAATTAAAATCAATGTGAATAAATTTCAAAAGAAAATTTAAAAAACACATTTTGGTAGCAATAATATGCATTAAAAGAATGATGCTAAAAACTCTACCAGCATGGTTCCATTACCTTCTAGCATTTAATATTAGACAAGGATATCTGATTCTGGTGTGGCTATCTTTTTCTGTGACTGAAGCCTCCTCATTTCTGTTCATGTTTTTTCATTTTTTGTGATGGCAGGTAAACATACATTAAAAGTATGAGCTGTGGAATCAACCAGATGTTATTTACTATCCCACTAAATAAAAAGTCACTTAGAATTTGTGGGAAGCATCCGGTCCCATCACTTCATGGCAAACAGATGGGGAAAAAATAGAAACAGTGACAGACTTTATTTTCTTGGGCTCCAAAATCACTGCAGATGGAGACTGCAGCATGAAATTAAAAGACATTTACTCATTGGAAGAAAAGCTATGACAAACCTAGACAGCATATTAAAAAGCAGAGACATTACTTTGCTGACAAAGGTCTGTGTAGTCAAAGCTATGGTTTTTCCAGTAGTCATGTATGGATGTGAGAGTTGGACCATAAAGAAAGCTGAGTGCCACAGAATTGATGCTTTTGAACTATGGTGTTGGAGAAGACTTGAGAGTCCCTTGGAGTGCAAGGAGATTCAGCCATTCAATCCTAAAGGAAATCAATCCTGAATATTCATTGGAAGGAGTGATGCTGAAGCTGAAACTCCAATACTTTGGCCACCTAATACGAAGAACTGACTCACTGGAAAAGACCCTGATGCTGGGAAAGATAGAAGGCATGAAGAGAAGAGGAAGACAGAGGACGAAATGGTTGGAAAGCATCACCAAATCAATGGATATGAGTTTGAGCAAGTTTCATGAGTTGGTGATGGACAGAGAAGCATGGCATGCTGCAGTCCATGGAGTTGCAAAGAGCTGGGCATGACTGAACTGAACTGAAGGGAACTTACTTAATCTAACTCTAAATCTAATCATCAAAAAAATGGGAATAACAATGATAACCAACATTTGGAAAGTTGTGACATTTAGTGCTCTGATGTGTTTAAAGTGGTATTAGCAAGAATTTTAAAAAGATCACCTATTATGATGCTTCATTATTGTCATTAATATTAAGTTTTATAATCCTGAAATTTCTCTAGGATATATCTAGGTAAAAAAATCTTTGCAGTAACTATGAACAGTTTGGTAAAACATTACATTTATACACATCAGAGTATTTATCACATTTTATTGGCACAATATTTTTACTTATCTATAGTTATGAAAAATTGAATGTTCAAGGAAGGCAGGGATTTTTATCCGCCTTGTTTGTTGTTTTTGTTTAGTCACTAAGTCATGCCTTATTATTTGTGATTTCATGGACTACAGCATGCCAGGTTCCACTGTCCTTCACTATCTCCTAAAGTTTGCTCAAATTCATGTGCATTGAGTCAGTGATGGTATCTAACCATCTCATCCTCTGCCACATCCTTCTTCTTTTGCTTTCAATCTTTCCCAGCAACAGGGTCTTTTCCAATGAGTCGGCTCTTTGCATCAGGTGGCCAAAGTACTAGAGCTTCAGCTTCAGTCCTTCCAATGAAAATTCAGGGCTGATTTCCTTTAAGATTGCTGGTTTGATCTCCTTGCTGTTCAAGGGACTCTCAAGAGTCTTCTCCAGCACCACAGTTCAATAGCAACACTTCTTTCGTGCTCAGCCTTCTCGATGGTCCAACTCTCACATCCATATGTGACTACTGGAAAAAACACAGTTTTGCCTACGTGGACATTTCTCAGCAAAGTGGTGTCTCTGTTTTTTAATACGCTGCCTAGTTTGTCACAGCTTTCCTTTCAAGGTGCAAGCGTCTTTTAATGTCATGGCTACAGTCACTCTCTGCAGTGATTCTGGAAGCCCCCAAAATAACATGTCACTGCTTCCACTTTTTCCTCTTCTAATTACCGTGAGAGCTTCTCTGGTGGTCAGATGGTAAAGAATCTACCTGCAATGTGGGAGACCTGAGTTCAATCCCTGGGTTGGTAAGACACCTGGAAAAGGGAATGGCAACCCACTCCAGTATTCTTGCCTGGAGAATCCCATGGACAGAGGAGCCTGGCAGGCTGCAGTCTATGGGGACGCAAGAGTCAGACATGACTAAGTAATTAAACCAAACCAACCAACCTTGTTAACTATTACAATTTATGGCTAGCACAATACTCTGCAGACACTCATTGATTATGTGTTGAATAAAAGTGAAATGAATTAATAATTTATTTTCTTAAATATCTATATATGAGAAGGAACACCTTGAATAATAAATAGGGAATTGCTATAGTTCGTCTATAAATTGTTAAAACACAAAATTCAATGGAGTACTTTTGAAGATCTCATTGCCTATATTTCAGAGATTTATAATCAGTTAGCCAGCCTCCAAAATAGCGAATTGGAAGGGGTGCCGAGAAAATGTACAAAATAGATGACTTTGATATGCAAAAGGAGGTAGGTGAGGAAGTTATTCTAGAAAAGAGTTAAATGTTTCAGGTACAGTCACCTTCCTTTCAGAGAAGGTCAGAATATATCAGACAGATTATCTCACTAGTGCTGACTTGGTAATTCCAGGCTGACTAGTTAAAGGTTACATTCCTGGGAGAGGCTGAAATTGTAATTACATTAGGTATTTGTAAGGGCTTCCCAGGTGGTACCAGTGGTAAAGAATCTGTCTGACGATGCGGGGGACACAAAAGATGTGGGTTCAATTTTTGGGTGGGGAAGATCCCGTGGAGGAGCGCATGAGAACCCACTCCAGTATTCTTGCCTAGGAAATCCCATGGACAGAGGAAACTAGCAGGCTCCAGGTCACAAGGTTGCAAAGAATAGGACACAAAGAAGTGACTTAGCATGCAAGCACCTGGTTTACTAATGTAGGGCTTAGCACAAGTCACTCCATTCAGTTTAGTTTAGTTCAGTTTCTCAGTTCAGTTCAGTCGCTCAGTCGTGTCCAACTATTTGCGGCCCCATGAATTGCAGCACGCCAGGCCTCCCTGTCCATCACCAACTCCTGGAGCTTGCTCAAACTCACAGAATTGCTCAAGTCAGTCATGCCATCCAATCATCTCATCCTCTGTGGTCCCCTTTTCCTCCTGCCTTCAATATTTCTGAGCATCAGGGTCTTTATCAATGAGTCAGTTCTTCACATCAGGTGGCCAAAGTATTGGAGTTTCAGCTTCAGCATCAGTCCTTCCAATGAATATTCAGGACTGATATCCTTTAGGATTGACTGGTTTGATCTCCTTGCAGTCCTAAGGACTCTCGAGAGTCTTCTCCAACACCACTGTTCAAAAGCACCAATTCTTTGGCCTCTCGTTTATTTTTCAGGGCCTCTCATTTATCATTTTTTTAACAATAATAATAAATTGGCAACTGGTTTATACTTCTCACCTTTTAAGGTCAATTAGGTTCAGTTCAGTCACTCAGTCCTGTCTAACTTTGTGACCCCGTGGACTGTAGCATGCCAGGCCTCCTGGTCCAACACTAACTCCCTAAGTTTACTCAAACTCATACCCATCAAGTTGGTGATCCATCCAACCATCTTGTCCTCTATCATCCCCTTCTCCTCCCATCTTCAATCTTTCCCAGCATCAGGGTCTTTTCAAATGAATCAGTTTTTCCCATCAGGTGGCCAAAGGATTGGAGTTTCAGCTTCAGCATCACTCCTTTCAATGAGTATTCAGGACTGATTTCCTTTAGGATGGACTGGTTGGATCTCCTTGCAGTCCAAGGTTCTCTCAAGAGTCTTCTCCAACACCACAGTTCAAAAGCTTTAATTCTTCGATGCTCAGCTTTCTCTAAAGTCCAACTCTCACATCCATACATGACCACTGGAAAAACCATAGCATTGAGTAGATGGACCTTTGTTGGCAAGGTAGTGTCTGTTTCTTAATATGCGGTCTAGTTAGGTCAGACTTTTCTTCCAAGGAGCAAATGTCTTTTAATTTCATGGCTGCAGTCACCATTTGCAGTAATTTTGCAGCTCAAAAAAATAAAGTTTCTCACTGTTTCCACTGTTTCGCCATCTATTTGCCACGATCTTCGTTTTCTGAATGTTGAGCTAGCTGTAAGCCAACTTTTTCATTCTCCTCTTTCACTTTCATCAAGAAGCTCTTTAGTTCCTTTTTGCTTTCTGCCATAAGAGTGGTGTCATCTGCATATCTGAGGTGATTGATATTTCTTCCAGCAATCTTGATCCCAGCTTGTGCTTCATCCAGCCCAGTGTTTCTCATGATGTACTCTGCATAGAAGTTAAATAAGCAGGGTTACAATATACAGCCTTGACATACTCCTTTTGCAATTTGGAACCAGCCTGTTGTTCCATATCTAGTTCTAACTGTTGCTTCCTGACCTTCATACAGGTTTCTCAAGAGGCAGGTCATGTGGCCTGGTATTCCCATCTCTTGAAGAATTTTCCACAGTTTGTTGTGATCTGCACAGTCAAAGGCTTTGGTATAGTCAATAAAGCAGAAATAGATGTTTTCCTGTAACTCTTTTGCTTTGCTGATGATCCAATGGATGTTGCCAATTTGATATCTGGTTCTTCTGCCTTTTCTAAATCCAGCTTGAACATCTGGAAGTTCATGGTTTACATACTGTTGAAGCCTAGCTTGGAGAATTTTGACCATTACTTTGCTAGCGTGTGAGATGAGTGCAACTGTGTGGGAGTTTGAGTATTCTTTGGGATTGGAATGAAAACTGACCTTTTCCAATTCTGTGGCCACTGCTGAGATTTCCAGATTTCCTGGCATATAGAGTGCAGCACTTTCACAACATCAACTTTCAGGATTTGATATAGCTCAACTGGAATTCCATCACCTCCACTAGCTTTCTTTGTAGTGATGCTTCCTAAGGCCTTCTTGACTTTGCATTCCAGGATGTCTGGCTCTAGGTGAGTGATCACACCATCATGGTTATCTGAGTTATGAAGACCCTTTTGGTATAGTTCTTTTGTGTATTCTTGCCACTTCCTCTTAATATCTTCTGCTTCTGTTAGTTCCATACCATTTCTGTCCTTTATTGTGCCCATCTTTGCATGAAATGTTCCCTTGGTATCTAATTTTCTTGAAGAGATCTCTAGTCTTTCCCATTCTACTGTTTTCCTCTATTTCTTTGCATTGATCACTGTGGAAGGCTTTCTTATCTCTCCTTGCTATTCTTTGGAATTCTGCATTTAAATGGGTATATGTTTCCTTTTCTCCTTTGCCTTTTGCTTGTCTTCTATTCACAGCTATTTTTAAGGCCACAAAGACAAACTTTTGCATTTCCTTTCCTTGGATCAATTACTATAAGCAAAACTTGCTTCCATCTCCTTTAAGTAATTGATAAAATCTTGCTCCTCATCTTGTAAAATCCAGTCAGATCCCAGTCTTAAGCAACGCATTCATAAAAATATGCCTCTGGAGGCATTGCCTGAGCAATTCACTAGCTTTCTTCCCTCTGACATCTTTACTATTAGTTGCTCCCCTTTTGAAAATCAGCCCTCTCAGGCAAGAAACTAGCTCTCTACTGAGGACCAGTTGCATGTAGATAACATCGGCATCACTTTGGGCTACTTATGAGCACACATGAATGAGCAGTAAAATGAGACCCAGGCTTAGCAATTCTTCAGGAAATGAATGGGAAACCATGCTCCAGGCAGTTATTGATATTACTAAATGGCCCTTGAAAATTGCCCATTGGAGCTGAAAGGATACCCCATTTCTTCTAGGCCTTGCATTTTCCTTAACTCTTGTTTTTCTTTGTTTCTTTCTTTTTTCAGGGAGTAATATATTCTTTCTTTCTTATGAATGACACGCTTTGTAGGCAAGGTAGAAATAAATGGGCTACACCTTGCCACATGATACTTTAAAGAAAGCTAACTTCAAAACCGCATGCCATGTGGATTAATACAAATAGTCAAAGAGGAGCTCTGAGGCTTAAATACTTAAGTAATATGCTTAAGATGGCAGTGTTATTTATTAATCTATAAGGTAAATCTGGGCCTGTTTAATCTAATTCACCGACAATGTAATGTCACTGAAATGGAACTGGGATACAAACCTCTTGTTTCTAAACTCCTTCCACAATAGTTGCCTTCATGAGGAGTGAGTAAATGTTATCCAAACAATAATAATAATAAATATAATGTTCAGCTATATAAGAGCATCAAACAATAAAACCGACCTACATACAAAGATATACTGTTTGAAGGATGGCTATTTTTACAAGGTAAGGGGATACTGTGCATTGTTTATATAGGAAAAGAAAGATCAATGTGATGATAGTGATGATTTTTGCAATTTGGTGAAATTTCAACATTTTCTTATTTAATGGGAGGATGCACACCAAATAATTCCTTCCAAATCCCACCACCAGAAGCCTGCATCTCTAAGCTTTTAGGTTTATTCATTATTCATGTGACATGTTTGCACAGTATTATTGATTATTCACTGTTTGGCCAAATAGTCAGATGATATTTTGTTCTCAATGAAAACAAATACTTGAAATACCAAAATTGGATTCTGAAGGGCACATATAGAGGGCAATTTGACTAGGGAGAGGGTCAAATATGAAGAAAGGAAAAGACTTTACTTTAAATGTAGAAGTTTCTCAGTCATTGAGAATTTCATGGAACTCAGACTATATCTCGGTGCAAATCTATGGATAGTTACTTTAATTTGCTTTAAAATTACAAAAGGATATGGTTCCCATGCAATACAGTTATGAATATAATTAAGTTTAAACTTTTCAACAGGTTAAAATAAATTTTATATATGTGAACCAAATGTCATTTAATTTAATGTATATTTTCTTACTTTTTATAAAACCAAAACTTAAAACATTTTAAGTAGTTGTGAGCTTGATCTATTTTTGACAATAGAATAAGAACAACTTCCTTTTCTCATAAAGGTTTTCTATACAACATAAATATCTAAATGATGCTGGAATAAGTTTAGATAACTCTTCCTAAACAATTTTCTGAATAGAAGAAAATGTAGATTCCTCTTGAAATGAAATACATAATTACGTTTTTTATTAGTTGAATTTGGCGAAATGACAAGACGTACTCCACAGAAATATTATGCTTGGTTCCAGAGCAAAAAAAAATGAGGATTTCTTCCTTACACACACATACACCCACACATGCATATTATACACACACACACATTTATATCGTAGAAAATAAAATTGGCATATTCCTTGATTTATTAGTGATATCACTGACTTGTATGTTTAAAAAGACAACCTGTTCCAAGCTCAGTAACCCTGAACCTAACTCTGAACTAAACTGAAGCAGAACAATTAAACTTTTCTGGCACTAGAGGTCACTAAAACCAGATTACAGACTGAATGCCTGCATATCTGCTAAATGTGCAGAGGGAGCATAATTAATCTGCAATCTAATATGCAGTGATAAAGAGCTGAAATAAACTCTATTTTCAGGAATATCCAAATTAGAACAAAAAGCACTGCAAAATTCAAACTTAAAACAGGGAAAGAATCAAAAACCTGTAGGGTTTTCAAATCAAATTAATAAGAAAATTAATGTTTTCCCTATGTATGTATGCAGAAGGAAATAGCAACCCACTCCAGTATTCTTGCCTGGAGAATCCCACAGACGGAGGAGCTTGGTGGGCTGCAGTCCATGGGTCGCAAAGAGTTGGACACGACTGAGCGACTTCACTCTCACTTCACTTTCACTATGTATAACAGCTGTATATCTTCATTCAAAATGAAGCCACTGGACCTTGACTTTCGCTGTCTATTTGATTTTCATGTGAAGACCACACAGGAGCAATGTGTTAAAGAAGCAAATTATTTGTGAACCCTTTTTTTGTACCCCTGGGAACAAACATGCTAATTGGGTTGTTGCCCTCTAGCATGACACAGCTGCACCATTACTTGATTTTGAGGAAACAGTGGCTTAGCCTCTTCAAGTGAAGTGAAGTGAAGTGAAGTCGCTCAGTCGTGTCCGACTCTTTGCGACCCCATGGACTGTAGCCTATCAGGCTCCTCCATCTATGGGATTTTCCAGGCAAGAGTGCTGGAGTGGATTGCCACTTTCCTTCCCCAGGGGATCTTCCCGATCCAGGAATCAAACCCCGGTCTCCCACATTGCAGGCAGACGCTTTACCATCTGAGCCACCAGGGAAGCCCTAGCCTCTTCAAGTAGGAATCATTTCTCCTTACGAATATCACTACTGTGGGTGTCAGGTTTCATGGCGCTAATACTGGAAACACCTGTACTTAGTTTCTGGCTCTTCAGAATTCATGATCTGCCTCACAGTTCCCTAAATGGCATACTAGCTTCTTTAAATACTAAGTGGACATCAAAGATACAGGTCTTTGTCCTTTATGTTCTAGGTGCCTCAGGGAAGGCCATGGACCTCTTTAAGCATCAGATACCCTAAGTCTTAAATAAGATAATTGAACTATGCAGCTTCAAGTATCATAAATCTAATGTTCTCCCAAGAAGAAGAATTACATGATTGAGTTCTTCTAAGAAATAATTTTCAGACTGATAACAATTGGTCCATCCCAGCTTATTCTCCATGTAAAGATATTGGCCTATCTGAAATTTTATGACATTTTCTAATATTTCATACATTGGGGAAAGAATTTTTTAAAAATCTTATGCCATTAAAGTCTATTAGTGATTTATTTATTTTTTTAATTAAATTTTTATTTTTACTTTATTTTACTTTACAATACTGTATTGGTTTTGCCATACGTTGACATGAATCCAGAGACAAAGGAAAAATAATTGAAACATCATATTTTGCTTCAAAATCCAGAATAATATTTGAGATGCTTGAGAAAGGAAATCAGCAATCACTTTATCACCAGTACCCGGCTCATGGGAAGCACTCAGAGAGCAGATGTCTGATGGATTCACCAAATAAAGAGTCAGCTTATTTATTAAAGACCCGATGAGGTCCATAGTTCAGGGATTCTGAAGAAGTCAGTTCATGAATTGTTTTGTTCTAAGTCAAAATCTACCTATAAATGAGCCCCCAGCTTTTGCATGAAAGAAATGAGCTTTGGTCATCCTTGTGGTAGGAAAATGTCCACCACATGGAGAAAAGCAGAATGTAGTGTAAAGGAGGCTGTCATGATTTCTTCTCTCTCCTTTTCTTTCTGCCTCTTACATTTTATGTGCTAGTGCACAAATCAAATTAAAAAAAAAACTTTTTTAATGCAAATTTTGAATTAAAGTAACTGACCCCAAATTCTAACATTGAGAAATAGTTATTTAATAGCCTTGCCTTTCCTATAGCAATATGGAGAAAACTAAATAATGGGTGGAAATTTCAAGAAAGATTAAAAAGACAGTGATTCAAATTCAAATGTTAAAAATTCATTTGAATTAGTTCTGATGAGATGGATGAAACTGGAGCCGATTATACAGAGTGAAGTAAGCCAGAAAGAAAAACACCAATACAGTATACTAACACATATATATGGAATTTAGAAAGATGGCAATGACGACCCTGTATGCAAGACAGGAAAAAAGACACAGCTGTGTATAACGGACTTTTGGACTCAGAGGGAGAGGGAGAGGGTGGGATGATTTGGGAGAATGGCATTCTATCATGTATACTATCATGTAAGAATTGAATCGCCAGTCTATGTCTGACGCAGGATACAGCATGCTTGGGGCTGGTGCATGGGGATGACCCACAGAGATGTTGTGGGGAGGGAGGTGGGAGGGGGGTTCATGTTTGGGAACACATGTAAGAATTAAAGATTTTAAAATGAAAAAAAAAAATGAAAAAAAAAAATTCAAATGTTACTAAATTGACCGGTAGCTATAATCTTTCCATAGAGTATTTACATCTTCTCAAAAGGAAAAATGTATAAGGAGATATTATAATCAGGTGAGTCAGCTGAACCTTTCTTTCCATATGCTCCCCTCCCTCTAGACATTCGACAAAACTATTAAGGGCCCGACATGTGCCAGGTACCATGTTAGGCTCAGGGAATACAACGATGAGAAAAACAGACACTGCCCTGCACTCACAGAGGTTACCATAAATGAGAGTGAGAGAAGACTGTCAGTCAAGTAAACAAGCAATAATGACGAAATGAGATTCATGCAAGGATAAGAAAGTATAGAGATTCCAGACCATGGATGTCTCTTCCCTTTTCTGTCAATCTGTCATACAGAAGTTACTCAATAAATATGCATTGAAATATACATGTTGAGCAACTGAGACTGAATGAAAACAGTCATCCTTGAAAAAGAAAGGAAAGCAGACAGTTTAAATACTTGCTAAAATGTTGATAGCTTCACAGATGGCTAAGGACCCTGATAACACTGAAGAAGAGTAGGTCGGGCCCTATTACAAGATACTCAACCACCGGTCTCTACTCACAGGAACTAAAATCTCTACAATTCTTTGTGTGTTGTGGAAAGACAGAGAAAGTGCTCGAGAGAGATGAGAATGTCAAGTACAGGAAAACAAAATTTGTTGCAGCCCAAGCTGTGCAGCAGTGAGGTAGCTTTATCCATAGAAAGTGAAAGTGCTATTTGCTCAGTCAGGTTTGACTCTTTGTGACCTCACGGATTGTTAGCCCACCAGGCTCCTCTGTCCATGGGATTCACCAGGCAAGGATCCTGCAGTGGGTTGTCATTTCCTTCTCCAGGGGATCTGCCCAACCTTGGGATCGAACGCAGGTCTCCTGCATTGCAGACAGATTACCGACTGAGCCACCAGGAAAGCCCAGTTTTGCCCTTAAGTTCTCCAAAAGTATACATTTTTTATTTCACTATTTTCAGGTGAGAAAGTCACAGGCAAAGGGTACCCTACTTTTGGAAAATAAGTGTATAGGTACATGCAGA
This sequence comes from Budorcas taxicolor, assembly GCF_023091745.1. NCBI lineage: Eukaryota > Metazoa > Chordata > Mammalia > Artiodactyla > Bovidae > Budorcas > Budorcas taxicolor. The sequence continues at coordinate 18,452,513 of NC_068917.1, read as the reverse complement.
GGATATCTTGAATAAAGGCATTTTTTTCTTCTTATTTTGGTCTAGGACAGAAAATAGGACAGGGAGAATCTCATGAAATTGTATGGGGATTTGTCGGAAATTTGTGACCCATTATGAGTTGCTTTCATTAAGTCTTGGCCATAACTGCTTGCTCTGATAAGCTGGCAAAACAAGTAACTTCCACATGGGATAGTACATAAATTCAAGGTACTGGATGCATGATTACTTTATTTTAAAATCCTGATTTATCTCTTGCTGACAACTAACCCCACAGTTCCTTCTGGCTTCTTGCAACATTAGAGAGCAATCATGAATGTCAAATTTTGATGGGCACCCAGAGGACCCTTCTCCACAGTCCACAGTCCACGTGGGTCTTTCTGACATGACTGACTGTGGCATGGAGCCATTCTCCACATAAAGGTTAATTGCTTCAGCGATTATCTATTACTGAATGGTTGACTGTGACTCCACAGTTTTGACTCCTACTTAAGCAAACAATTCCTGTGTTACGTTCATTTATTCCCGCCCCCTCTTTTATCGAATATATATATATATATGTATATATGTATTATCTTTTACATGTAAGGAAAATGTTTCTTTTTGCCAATCTAAGTGAGATTCAAGCAAGGTCTTCATAAATCATAAAGAACAGGCTAGATGGATGAAAGAATTTATGCTATATTTTTCCTTCATCAGTAACTCAGAGAAAATATTCTTACGGCAAGGCTATGAGTCAATGTGGTCAAGGAAACAAGGAGGGGAATGTTGTATGGCTTGTTGTCAGCTCTCTCCATTAATGCAGATATCACTCTGAGTGAGTCAACACTATAAGGTTGTTTTCCCAATTTAATTGTCTTAAAAGTGTCATTGAGTTGGACTAGATCCTCATGAAATGCAAGAAGTTAAGAGAAACTAGTACACTGCATACAGATCATTTTTAGCTCATTTAGAAATGCCAGAGCATAAGCACAGGGACAATCTTACTTTCGAAAAGAGAAAAGAGATCTTTTACTCAAGATCGCTCTTGATGAAATGCCCGAGGGCCAAGGTTAGAATTTTTCAACTTGTTTTTGCAGAAACAAAACAAAACAAAATGTCTCCGTGTTCTCTTGAAGTAACTCTTTGGTAGCTAGAAAAGGAATTTTTAATTTACTGTTTTCACATGAAGTGGCTCTGAGCTAGATGAAGCATCTGTTGAGAACACAAGAATATTACATTTATAAAGAGTGAATATAATAAAGCTTTAGATTCAGACAGTGTTAAGTGTTTTGCATGTGGGTAATCTATACCTGCACATGGAAGAGGAAATAAAAATTCCACTCACATTCACACATGAGAAAAGATAAGACAGGAACAGCAGAACCCAGTTCCCCCATCATTAAATATATGATGTACCATCTTTGAAATACACTGTGCTTTAAAACTTAAAAATGGCAGTCAGTAAATCTGTTACATAACATCAATTAGTTCACAAAGCTAAATAAATCAATCAGTTTTATCAGAATTCAGAAAAAGCAACACCTGGAACATCTAGCTATCTTTTAGCAAATTAGAAAAAAATCTGTTTTCAAAAAATATTTTAATATGTAGTTATCACTGGAAAAGTACATAGCATGGCATTATTAACTATAACATATTTCCATAATTCATATAGTTGGTATCTCACTTCAGTTTAGTTGCTCAGTCATGTCTGACTCTTTGTGACCCCATGGACTGCAGCACGCCAGGCCTCCCTGTCCATCACTAACTCCTGGAGTTTACTCAAACGCATACCTATTGAGTTAGTGATGCGATCCAACCATCTTATCCTCTGTTGTCCCCTTCTCCTCCTGTCCTCAACCTTTCCCAGCATCAGGGTCTTTTCAAATGAGTCAGCTCTACGCATCAGATGGCCAAAGTATCGGAGTTTCAGTTTCAACATCAGTCCTTCCAATGAATATTCAGGACTGATTTCCTTTAGGATGGACTGGTTGGATCTCCTTGCAGTCCAGGGACTCTGAAGAGTCTTCTCCAACACCACAGTTCAAAAGCATCAGTTATTTGTCACTCAGCTTTCTTTATAGTCCAACTCTAACATCCATACATGACTACTGGAAAAATGACAGTCTTGTTAGATAGAACTTTGTTGGCTAAGTAATGTCTCTGCTTTCTAATACGCTTTCTAGGTTGGTCAGAACTTTCCTTCCAAGGAGTAAGTGTCTTTTAATTTCATGGCTGCAGTCACCATCTGCCATGACTTTGGAGCCCAAAATAATAAAGTCTGGCACTGTTTCCACTGTTTCTGCATCATTTGCCACAAAGTGATGGGACCGGATACCATGATCTTAGCTGGGATCTGGTTCCTCCCAAATTCCTTCTCCCACTTGCTATCCTGTGGTAGGTCAACAATCAACTTTGGTCATAGCTTTGCTATTTTGACATAGTTAAGAATGCAGGGACCTCCCTGGCTGTAGATGGTATGGATTTGATCCCTGGCTGAGGAGCTAAGATCTTCCATGCTTCCTGGCCAGAAAATCAAAACATAAAACAGAAGCAATGTTGTAACAAATTCAATAAAGGCTTTAAAAATGGTCCACATTTTAAAAAAAAAGACTTGAAAGAAAGAAACCAAAACATCTTGGGCTATTGATTAGTTCATATATTACAAAGCAAGGGTCTTCCCCTGAGGAGGTTTTCTTCATTATTTAAAAAACATGAATCACTTTCTCTGAAACGATAGAGCACCAGTTAGTTTCAAGATAAGTGACTATATAAACCAGAGCGTCTTCATTGTGCCACCACACATATGGTTAAAGTGAAAAATGAAAGTGTTAGTCAGTCACTCAATCGTGTCCAGCTCTTTGCAACCCCATGGACTGTAGCCCGCCAGGCTCCTCTGTCCCTGGGATTCTCCAGGCAAGAATACTGGAGAGGCTAGCCAGTCCCTTCTCTAGGGGATCTTCCTGACGCTGGGATCAAACCTGGGTCTCCCACATTGTAGCAGATTCTTTACCATCTGAGCCACCAGAGAAGACCAAGGAGTGTACAGTATCATCAGTTAAAGTCAACCACGTGGACCTTAGAACACCTTTCAGAACTGCTGAACGGAGGCCACTGCTTTTCCTCACTGCTCGTTCTTAAATTTCATAGGAAGATGTTTCTAACGTACATATTGTTTTCACCCCACAACATGCTTTCAACACTGCAAATCTACCTGGCAGCAGGATGAAGTGACACTTTAACTTAATGCTGATTTGCAGCGTGGAAACACTGTATTATTTTACCTTTACCCACCTCCTCTCTCTCATGCATTAGTTGCATGGGAAATTCAAGCAAAATATGTCTTTACTGCTCTTGTTCTTTTCTCTAAAACCATGAAAACATGAAAATAAAACCTTTTATGTCAGCTAATCTCATACTCATAACTCCCAACTCCTTGTTTTGTTCCATGTGCATAGCTTAATTCTGATGGAATATTATGGAAAGTGGTCTAAATAATTCACAGGCTTTTGTGGAAGAAAGTAAACTTGGGTGTTTTGATAAATGTGATCAATATAAATTCAAGGCAAACATTTGTTACAAAGAAAAAGTGACTGTTGCCACTGAAGTCAAGGAACTCGGTAGCCCTGCTGTCCTCCATGTTGTTCAGTTCCAGAATGTGAGGTAAGGTCAGTTTGGGTATCATGTGCTAAGTTCAATATTGTACGCATTTTAACTGACACTTAAGATAGAAAGTCGTTTTGTGAGTGACTGTCTTTGTACTGCTGCAATGAAGAGCTTATAGGCCAAGAAGTAAAATTTATAAGAAGGTGGATATTTATTTATTTTTATACTAGAAATAAATATCTAGAAATTGGAATGGTTTAGCATTATGTGCCTACTCCCTACAGAGCAAAGTGATGAAAAGAAAGCTAAAAGGTACCAGCAATGTGAAAGAGGGAGACAGGAGCATCTCCTAAGGTCCTGTCCAGCTCTTGAGTATGAGTGAGTGAAAGCTGTTCAGTCATGTCCGACTCTTTGTGACCCCGTGAACTAACTATACAGTCCACGGAATTCTCCAGGCCAGAATACTGGAGTGGGTAGCCTTTCCCTTCTCCAGGGGATCTTTCCAACCCAGGGATCGAACCCAGGTCTCCCGCATTGCAGGCGGATTCTTTACCATCTGAGCCACAAGGGAAGCCCTTTCCCGCTCTTCAGTATATATATTTCTCATTAGCATATGGAGCTCAGTTTTCGTTCTCTTCTCTTGGTCCTCTTCCTTTCTGCCAGCTCTGTCACAGGCCATCTGCTCTCTTGTGTTGCTCCTATTACTAGTTACAGGTGACTACTGTTTTTTGGTAATCATCGGATATAATTTACAAACTGTGTATATTTCTTCCTAGCTCTACTGTTTCTTATCCTGTGTACTGAGCCATTTAACCAGTAATGCGGCAAATGAACAGAGATCAGGGCTCCAAGCAGTTGCTAGAATTTTCAAATGTGATCTTATTATCATTACACATGGGCTTCACTGGTGGCTCAGTGGTAAGAATCTTCTAGCAATGCAGGACACATGGGTTCCATCCCCGGGTTGGGAAGAGCCCCTGGAAAAGGAAATGGCAACCCGTTCCTATATTCTTACCTGGGAAATCCCAGGGTCAGAGGAGCCTGGTGTGCTATAGTCCATGGGGTCAGGGACACGACTTAGCAACTAAACCAAGAACAACACTAAACAGTCATTGTATGTATATATGTGAGGTGATGTTGAGCGGTAGATTAGTTGCTATTTCTTTGAAAATGAAGACAATCAGTAGGGAATTAACCGTAACAAATATATTTTCAAAAATCTAATGTTAAGGTAATAACAATTAGATTTCAATGTGTGTATTTGTCTATATAGTAACAGTGATAAAATGGCTAATCTAGAAATGACCTTAGAAGGTTTTTATTTCAGCTGTATCATTTTATACACGAGGATACTGAGACCCACGTAGGAGTGTGACCTTACTCTATATATTGGTAGAGTTAGAAACAAAGGTGGCTCTAGAGCCCATTTATTTCTCTTAATCCCTGTCCTGTTATGGTCTGTGTTGGAAAAACATAAATTGAAAATGCTCTGACAGAAGCTGGACAATCAGATACCAGGTTCTTATAGGACCATAGAAGGAACAGGAGGTTTGAAGGTTAGACTCTTAGAGAAACTCCAAGGTGTGATTTCCAATACCAAGATTTTATTCATTTTGCATTTGGAAATAAATTGTGACAAAGAGGAAGGAAGAGATGAAGAAGTTCCATAAAGGTAGCATGTTGAAATTTTTGAAGCTGTTTGTCCATTATAAGAGCAAAATAAAATCATTAATTTTCCATCTCTGCATTTGGCAATATGTCCTATTTAGAAAAACGAACCATCAACCCTTTCTATACTCCATTATCTCTTAAAATTTTACATGCTATTAGACAGTTGGTAAGGTAAGAGGCATGAAGTGGACTCTATATTTCATCGGAATCATATTATGACTGCAAGAATATAGGTTGCCAAATACCACTGTCATTCAATTGATGAAGCAAACAAAGAGAGGTCTGCATACAAAAATAGCACCTGGTAGGCATTCAGAGAAATTAGTACAAAAGGAAAAAAAAAATCTCCTGCTCTAAAAAAAAGATTAAAACTATTTAAACTACAAATGAAAACCTCAATATCACTTCTTATTTGGTGACATTAGGAACATTTTCAATTAAATTTAAATTCAAATGTGATTGTCAAACATTTTTAAATACCAAGGCTGAAATACCTCAAAGGGAATTTGAGTATTTTCACAGTAATATTTAGGCATGCTGTAGATTTTTTAATATATAGATTTTTGAAGTGGGGGAGAACTGATCATTTCCTCCTTGATTACCTAATTTCTCTAGTTACCTCATGTATCACTAATGCCTAAAACTCCAATTTGCAAGCCAGATTCTACAACTTTCATTCAACGGCATTATGAATGAAATATTTCACTTGTGAATCACACAGTGACTCTTCAATGGGGGGTTAGAAGGACCACGGAATCCAGGTGACTCTGATTCAACTGTGAAAACAGATGAAGCAAAGGCTTATAATTTGTATCAAGAAATGTAACAAATAACTAGAGTCAAAGAAGTAGCAGGTACTTTGAATTCTGGTACACAAAAATAAAATGTGTGATGGGAAACTCTCTTCATCTTTCCCACCATGAAAAATTTCTTCCTTATACGAAAGCCAGCCTAGCAGCATGGGAGTGAAATAAGATCAGTGAACAGCAAGAGTCCATTCTTCTCCCTGACACCTCAAGAAGTATAAGGTAAGCACAATTCAACCTAAGGTGTTCACCTTAAGATCTGTTGGCAGATACAGAAATAAACATATATGTTGTTCATGTACCAAATAATAAACACACATTTAAATACTTTGCCTTTAATTGGACCGTTGCTAAAATGTGGTATACATAAAGGATGAGATGGTTGGATGGCATCACTGACTCAGTGGACATGAGTTTGAGCAAGACCTGGGAGATGGTGAAGGACAAGGAAGCCTGGCGTGCTGCAGTCCACAGGATCGCAAAGAGTGGAACATGACTCAGCGACTGCACAACAACATAAAGCACAATGGGAACACAAACCCCAGGGCCAACACTCTCCCTAGATGGCACGGTGAAATCTGCACAGAGAACGTAACATTTGAGCTGGGTGTGGATAAATGGGATTTCGTAAGGCAGAAAAGAGAGCAAAGGGCATTCCAGGTAGAGGGAACCATAAGTACAGTCAGCGTGAAGAAGGAAGTATTATTTAAAAAAATGCATTCTCTTTCACTTCTCAGAGACAACTCTTGTTTCCAGTTTCTTGTAGGAGGAGACTGGTGTTTCTTCCTATTTTTGCTTAATTTATCAAGTACAAATTTGTACAAGTTTATCAAGGAACTATTGCGTGTGTGTGCATGCTAAATTGCTACAGTCATGTCTGACTCCGTGCGACTCCCTAGATTACAGCCAGCCAGCCTCCTCTGACAATGGAATTTTTCAGACAAGGATACTGGAGTGGGTTGCCGTGCCCTCCTCCAGGGGATCTTCCCAACCCAGGGATGTTAGATTTGAAAAAGACAAGAGAAGAGTTGGGCATGCATTTCCCATCAAGTAGCAAGCCATTTAAACACAGAGAGAAGGGGTGATGTAACAGACAGGCTATAGGCTTAAGACTTCAGACTGAGTTCTAGTTCAGCTTCTTCCTGGCGGTGTGACATGTGTTGCTAATTTCAACTAGAAGACTCAACTTCCTCAGCAACACAACAGGCATCCCAAAACTTAACATTTCAGGGTCATTGTAGAGATAAGAGTAAAATGGTTTTATGTTTGGCACAGACTTGATACTCAAAGACTAACAAAAACAGAACACCACCAAAAGCTGCCCCAAGTTTTAATTGTTCTCAGGAAAGAACTGAATAGTAGCATAAGATAATGTATCATTTAGAGCCAAAATGATTGGTAGCTATACAAAAGCCTAGCTCCTGTAGACTAGGGCAGTCATTGAAGAGTTCACTGAAGGGGCATAACAAGTATTATGCTTTACATAAATGATATTTTGGAGAGGTATGAAAAAAAAAAAAGAAAGACAATTCCTTTTAGGATAAAATGTATGTTTTACAGTTCCTTTTAGAAGGATAGTCTAAAGTGTCCAGAATTGCTTTATGTACTGTGGCTCAGAGAGCCAGGGGAAAATAGTTTTGTGTTAATGGGTAATGATATACACTGGATGAAATGCATCATATTATGAAGAAACTTGAAAACTAGTGTAAAGATCCTGGATATTAATTTAAGGACAGGAGCGCATAACTGAAGGTTTCGAGACATATACCTATCCTGAAGGCATGATGAGGACCACATAAGAGAGTAGAATGCATGCCTAGATGGTTCTTTTCCCAAGATCCCCCATCAACTCAGAATGGCCACGCCTCACCTCTCCATCTGAAATAGCCTCTCCCTTTCTACACTATCATACAGTGTAGAAATTATCTTGCATATTGACATTCATTTTAAACTGTTTCCCATTCACACTATACTTTAAGCTTCATGAGAAGACAGACACCGGTATTTTGGGTTAATGCAATATTTCCAGCCCTTGGAAATATCAGAACAGGCTCTGACACATCGCAAGCGCTCATTCCCTCTTTCCTCTCCCCTCATATTTTCTTTCACTGTTCCTTTCTCTCCCCTCCCCATCCCAAAACGCAGAGGCACATGGGGTAAAATTTACGTATTTGCCTGGTAGGAGAAAAGTCAGAATCTCTTGCAATAGTACAATTATGAGCTGGTGATGGGTATGGTAAGGAAGGAGCAGATAAGACATGTTCAAACTATCTCTGTAGACCTGGAATTTGTCAGAAATAATTCTTCATGACAGAGAGACATGAAATTCGTATAATTCAATGTGCATCTAAATTTGTCAAATCATGACCTCTGTCACAGGTTCATTTATCTGCACTGAAATAGGCTACTTTCTGTCTCTCACAAGAGTTCACAAATGCCAGCTCTCTGGTCACTCGATGTCACGCTTCTGCAAGATATCTTCCTCCAGATAATCACACCTTTCAAGGCCTGCTGTGAAAATAAATATACACCAGCTAATATTAAATGACAATCCATTTTTCTACTTGGCATTATAGGGTGGAGTTGTCACATTATCTTTTCTATCAGGGAAGTTATGGTGTAACTGAGTCTTTTTTTTTCCTGCTAAAACTATTAATAAAAATGCTTCTCCTACAAGAAAAAAATAACTGCACTTTAGTCTGTTTTAATTGTTATAAGACCTTAGGGCCTGACAGAAGGGAAAAAACAAGTGGAAGGAATTCATCAGATGAAAGTTCAAAGAACAGGGACCATTCTGTTCTTGGATTATTTATTATTAAATCCCTGGAAGCCTACAGTTTTCCATTGAACAGTTACTATATTAATAAATTGAAGAACAAAGAAAGCAATCACTTGTCCATGGTGTAGGTAATCTAATCTCTTAATTATACCAAACAGGGAGCCAGATTTGGAGAAAGGGAAGACAAATTCACATACTCCTTGATCCTTTTCTTTTGGTGTCAACTCTTAGAAGACTGTTGAGAGTTCCTTGGACTGCAAGAAGATCAAACCAGTCAGTCCTAAAGGATATCAACAATGAATGTTCATTGAAAGGGCTGATGCTGAAGCTGAAGCTCCAATACGTTGGCCACCTGATGCAAAGAACCGACTCACTGGAAAAGACCCTGATGCTGGGATAGGTGGAGAGCAGGAGAGTGGCAGTGACAGAGGGCGAGATGGTAGGAGGGCATCACCAATTCAAAGGACGTGAGTGAGCAAACTCTGGGAGATAGTGAAGGACCGGAAACCTGGTGTGCTGTCATCCACGGGGTTGCAAACAGCCACACAACTTAGATGCTGAACATGAACAACAGCCTATATAGCGCTTCCTAGGTGGCTCAGTCATAAAGAAGCTGCCTGTCAATGCCTAAGACGCAAGAGACACAGGTTCGATCCCTGGGTCAGGAAGATCCCCTGGATAAGGAAATGGCAACCCACTCCAGTATGCTTGCCTGGACCATCCCATGGACGGAGGAGTCTGGTGGGCTACAGTCTATGGTGTCGCAAAGAGTTGAGCATGACTGAGCGACTGAGCATGCATTCACGCTGCCTTCAGTTCAGTTCAGTTCAGGCGCTCAGTCGTGTCCGACTCTTTGCGACCCCGTGAATCGCAGCACGCCAGGCGTCCCTGTCCATCACCAATTCCCGGAGTTCACTCAGACTCAACGTCCATCAAGTCAGTGATGCCATCCAGCGATCTCATCCTCTGTCGTCCCCTTCTCCTCCTGCCCCCAATCCCTCCCAGCATCAGAGTCTTTTCCAATGAGTCAACTCTTCGCATGAGGTGGCCAAAGTACTGGAGCTTCAGCTTTAGCATCATTCCTTCCAAAGAACACCCAGGGCTGATCTCCTTTAGGATGGACTGGTTGGATCTCCTTGCAGTCCAAGGGACTCTCGAGTCTTCTCCAACACTACAGTTCAAAAGCATCAATTCTTCGGCACTCAGCCTTCTTCACAGTCCAACTCTCACATCCATATATGACCACAGGAAAAACCATAGCCTTGACTAGATGGACCTTAGTCAGCAAAGTAATGTCTCTGCTTTTGAATATGCTATACATTACATATCCCTAAATCCACATTATTCACTGTCTATCTTCACTCTCCTATCCTGGAGCCTAAGATAATCCATGAGGTTTGAGCCAGGATCTCTTAAGAATCATAAATAAATGTGTAAGAACAGCTGAAGAAACATAGGAAAGTGTGGAAATACTTCTAAGTGTGATGGAAAAAGAAGAAAATAAGGCTGGTGAAGAAGAACACTGACAGGGTAGCCTGGAGCAATACTCAGAAAAAAAAACAAAATTCTCCTTTTACACTTTAAGAAATCAGGACATTTTTTACTTTTCTCCCTCATTTTACAGCCAGACTGCTAGGATTAGTAATGTATGTATGTATGACACTTGTAAAAAGCAGTAAGCAAGAACTCTCCAAAAAAGAGGAAGGTCTATGGGTAACATCTTTTGTATGTAATTAAAATTTACCCTTCATCACCATACAGGGATGCTATCTTGAATAGCTATGCAAATTAAGTGTTGGACCAAGGCAGATACAGAAGTTGACACTCACTTGTGCAAGAAGGGAGAGGGGTCAGAAGTTGAAAGAAAAAATACAGCATCATTTCTCCCCACTCCCCCCCGCCACCGCCCCCGCCCCAGGAAAATGTCTGAGTTTAACGCAATAAGTAGGAAGTGACCTGTCGTTGTTGAGTCACTAAGTACTATCTGACTCTTTTGTGACCGAATGGACTGTAGTGCATCAGTCTCCTCTGTCCATGGAATTCTCCAGGCAAGGATACCAGAGTGGGTAGCCATTTCCTTCTCCAAGGGATCTTCTGGATTCAGAGATCAAACCTGCATCTCCTGCATTGGCAGGTTGATTCTTACCACTGAGCCACCCAGGAAGTCCTGAGAAGTGATTTAGCATAAGACAAAAATGTGCAACTTAACCTGCACTCAGGAAACTTCTATGGTGTTACGTTGTATGCAGTAGTGGCATTCATTTACGTTTTATGCATAGTGATATGCATACTTACACCAGCTTCTATACACTTTTCGAAAGGTTCTGTATAGAAGAAATTCTGTGGCCTCTTGTGGAATAAATCTTTCATATATTTGCTAAATGAAGAGAAGAATTCAGAGGAAAATCCATTTCTTTAAAGAGAAAAATTGTCTTTGACTGCCCTATCACAAATATTTATGTCAAAGAAATCTAGAGCAATAAATGACTCTGCAAAACGCTTGCATTCCAGCTGTGAGAAGGGGAAAAAAGTGCCCTTTATCTGGTAGTTCCTCAGTAACCTGCTCCACATTTAGGATATGTTCCTACAACTATTATTCTTAACACCAGTGGAAGGTAGTCATCAGGCAACTAACTACACATTTAAATAATGTCAATAACATTGCAACCTCTCTTAATCACTATGTAATTATTTCCATAAATACTTCTATCATTGCCAATATAGATAGAACTCAAAAAATATCAGTTTCAAAGTTGTCATACTTTGTGCTTTACACTATGGCAGCATAGTCATGCTTGATTCTTTAAAATATTGCCCCTTTACCTCAACATAAAAGTCATGTTCTCCTTGGCTTGACAGATGTTTTAGGCAATAAACACTAACCTAAATTCACTACCCATAGGTATGGCCATTCAGATAAATTATATGAACTAAAACATATTTTGCAGACCTGGACCTGATGGACTATATCTGAAGTCATCTAGCAGGGAATAAGAACCAGAAGGAAATTCATATAAAAATGAAAAGACATCAAAGCTACCAAAGACTGAGGTTTCTTTAAAACTGAATCTAGCTATACATGGTACCATTCAAGTGAAACTATCTCATAGTTAAATCTCATTAGAAGTGTGAAAGTCACTCAGTGGTGTCCGACTCTTTGCAACCCCATACAGTTCATGAAATTCTCCAGGCCAGAATACTGGAGTGGGTAGCCTTTCCTTCCTCCAGGGTATCTTCCTAACCCAGGGATCCAACCCAGGTCCCTGGCACTGCAGGAGGATTCTTTACTAACTGAGCTATCAGGGAAGCCCTAAATCTCATTACAAGGTCAGTAATTAAACCTCCTCATGTGAGGTTCAAAAGTGAAATCTATGACCATTCGACAGAGAATAGTGCCAGTGAGACTTTGGCTTATGCTCACAAGATTTACCGTATTTTTTCAAGGAAATAATGTCTACTGGTCAGCATACTGTTCTGATATTAGCAAGAGCCTGGTGACCAATATGGTAAAAATACCTAGATCAATAGTTTTGGGACTTCTTATACTTTCCAGACATGCAGAATTAGGAAAGCTAATAGGCACTGGAGCATTTGGTAGTTGAGAGTGAACCACAAGAATAAAATACTGTTTGGGGTTTCCCAGGTGGCAATAGTGGTAAAGAACACACCTACCGACACAGGATACATAAGAGATGTGAGTTCGATCACTGGGTCAGGAAGATCTCCTGTAGAAGGGCATGGCAACCCATCGAGTAACCATTCCTGGAAAATCTCATGGATAGAGGAGCCTGGCAGGCTATAGTCCATAGGGTCGTAAAGACTCAGATAGGACCAAAACAATTTAGCACGCATGTATAATATGCAACATAGAATTGAATTCCTTGATAAAAAAGCTTTTTAAGGTGAAATAAAGTATTTTTACAGTCAACAAAACCAAGACCAGGAGCTGACTGTGGCTCAGATTATGAACTCCTTATTGCCAAATTCAGACTTCAATTGAAGAAAGTGGGGAAAACCACTAGACCATTCAGGTATGACATAAGTCAAATCCCTTATGATTATACAGTAGAAGTGAGAAATAGACTTAAGGGGCTATATCTGATAGATAGAGTGCCTGATGAAGTTCGTGACATCGTTCAGGAGACAGGGATCAAGACCGTTCCCATGGAAAAGAAATGCAAGAAAGCAAAATGGCTGTTTGAGGAGGCCTTACAAATAGCTGAGAAAAGAAGAGAGTGAAAAGCAAAGGAGAAAAGGAAAGATACACCCACTTGAATGCAGAGTTCCAAAGAATAGCAAGAAGAGATAAGAAAGCCGTCCTCAGCGATCAATGCAAAGAAATAGAGGAAAACAATAGAACAGGGAAGACTAGAGATCTCTTCAAGAAAATTAGAGATACCAAGGGAACATTTCACACAAAGATGGGCTCGATAAAGGACAGAAATGGTATGGACCTAACAGAAGCAGAAGATATTAAGAAGAGGTGGCAAGAATACACAGAAGAACTGTACAAAAAAGATCTTCAAGACCAAGATAATTACGATGGTGTGATCACTCACCTAGAGCCAGACATCCTGGAATGTGAAGTCAAGTGGGCCTTAGAAAGCATCACTACGAACAAAGCTAGTGGAGGTGATGGAATTCCAGTGGAGCTATTTCAAATCCTGGAAGATGATGCTGTGAAAGTGCTACACTCAATATGCCAGCAAATTTGGAAAACTCAGCAGTGGCCACAGGACTGGAAAGGTCATTTTTCATTCCAATTCCAAAGAAAGGCAATGCCAAAGAATGCTCAAACTACCGCACAATGCACTCATCTCACATGCTAGTAAAGTAATGCTCAAAATTCTCCAAACCAGGCTTTAGCAATACGTGAACCATGAACTTCTAGATGTTCAAGCTGGTTTTAGAAAAGGCAGAGGAACCAGAGATCAAATTGCCAACATCCACTGAATCATCAAAAAAGCAAGAGAGTACCAGAAAAACATCTATTTCTGCTTTATTGATTATGCCAAAGCCTTTGACTGTATGGATCACAAGAAACTGTGGACAATTCTGAAAGAGATGGGAATACCAGACCACCTGACCTGCCTCTTGAGAAATCTGTATGCAGGTCAGGAAGCAATAGTTAGAACTGGACACGGAACAACAGACTGGTTCCAAATAGGAAAAGGAGTACGTCAAGGCTGTATATTATCACCCTGTTTATTTAACTTATATGCAGAGTACATCATGAGAAATGCTGGGCTGGAAGAAGCACAAGCTGGAATCAAGATTGCCGGGAGAAATATCAATCACCTAAGATATGCAGATGACACCACCCTTATGGCAGAAAGTGAAGTGGAACTCAAAAGCCTCTTGATGAAAGTGAAAGTGGAGAGGGAAAAGTTGGCTTAAAGCTCAACATTCAGAAAATGAAGATCATGGCATCTTGTCCCATCACTTCATGGGAAATAGATTGGGAAACAGTGGAAACAGTGTCAGACTTTATTTTTGGGGGCTCCAAAATCACTGCAGATGGTGATTGCAGCCACGAAATTAAAAGATGCTTTTTCCTTGGAAGAAAAATTATGACCAACCTAGACAGCATATTCAAAAGCAGAGACATTACTTTGCCAACAAAGGTCCATCTAGTCAAGGGTATGGTTTTTCCTGTGGTCATGTATGGATGTGAGAGTTGAACTGTGAAGAAAGCAGAGTGCCGAAGAATTGATGCTTTTGAACTGTGGTGTTGGAGAAGACTCCTGAGAGCCTCTTGGACTGCAAGGAGATCCAAACAGTCCGTTCTGAAGGAGATCAGCCCTGGGATTTCTTTGGAAGAAATGATGCTAAAGCTGAAACTCCAGTACTTCGGCCACTTCATGCGAAGAGTTGATTCATTGGAAAAGACTCTGATACTGGGAGGGATTGGGGACAGGAGAAGAAGGGGGCGACAGAGGATGAGATGGCTGGATGGCATCACTGACTTGATGGATGTGAGTCTGAGTGAACTCCAGGAGTTGGTGATGGACAGGGAGGCAGGTGTGCTGTGATTCATGGGGTCGCAAAGAGTCGGACACGACTGAGTGACTGAACTGGACTGAACTGAAAGTATTTTTCCTAATTTTCTTCCTCTAATATGTAATATTACAAACTCAGTAGCTCTTACTAACAGATAAAAAATAAAAATATAAATATCATAGCCTATGTCTGTGAAAGTGAAAGTGTTAGTTACTCTGTGGTGTCTGACTCTTCCTGACCCACGGACTCTAGCCCACCAGGCTTCTCTGTAGAGGGTATTCTCCAGGTAAGAATTCTAGCGTGGGTAGCTATTCCCTTCTCCAAGGGATCTTCCCCACCCAGGGATCGAAGTAGGTCTCCTGAATTGCAGGCATTCTTTACTGTCTGAGCCACCAAGGAAGCCCTAGCTTGTGTCTAACCCTATACAAATGTTTGCACTATGGTTTTGAAACAGCACTGGTAAAACATTTAATTTAGACTTGGCGCAAACTTAAAATATACATTTCCAGCTTTGAAATAGCACCATCTTTTATGTTTTTAATGCTTTTCTTGGTGTTCACGATATTACACTTGGTTAGGAAGGAAATAATACTCTATGGGTCTTTAACTGGAATTCACTGATCAGAAGAATCACGCT
Source organism: Budorcas taxicolor (assembly GCF_023091745.1). Classification (NCBI taxonomy): domain Eukaryota; kingdom Metazoa; phylum Chordata; class Mammalia; order Artiodactyla; family Bovidae; genus Budorcas; species Budorcas taxicolor. Next base: position 18,437,035 of record NC_068917.1, on the reverse strand, counting down.
GTTTTGAGATACAGGAAGAAGAATAGTTTATATTTTGCTATTACCTTGATAAGAAGAAACCATTATCCAAGAGTCTGTTATTGTCATAAGCCACAGATTCATATTGGATTTTCGGCTTCCCAGTGACAATTTTCAGCTGAACAATGTCGTAAAAAGCAAGCCAAATAACTAAGGCTATTTTGCCTGAAGTATGCTAAACAATATATCTTCTTCTTACTTAAGAGGGCTCACTGTTTTGCCCAACTTAAAACCTCTATTTTCATGGCTGGCGTTATCTCCACTTCCAGGAAAGATATCCCCAAACTACCAAATATTCCACCCTCCCAGGTCAGGGCTGATTGGAAACAGACGTCTATCTGTTGCTAGTCACATTGCACACATTTGCTAAACCATCACGCAGACATCTAGAACTGATGTCATGGTTAATTTAGAAAGGATAAGGAATTTAAGGGAGGGAAAGAAAGTTGTCCATGAAAGAATGGAAATACCAAACAGAAAACAAAGAAGAAAACTCCACAGTCACTTAAAATGAAGAGAGGTAAGGAAGAAAACATGTTCCTTGAAATATTTCAAAGAAAAGAACTTAAATACCAGATATCATACAGATTAAATACATAGGGATTAAATAAATTTAAAAGTATACACACACATGCAGAAAAAAATAATTAAAAACAAAAAACAAATTAAGCAATTAATAAACAAATATATTCCTTTGTCCCAAAAAATAGCATATACACAGATGCATTTAAGATATTGTTATTATGTTGTTCAAGTCATGTCTGACTCTTTGCAACCCCGTGGAGCGCAGCACAGCAGGCTTCCCTGTTCTTCACTATCTCCCAGAGTTTGCTCGAACTCATGTCCATTGAGTGAGATATGCAGTCTAGCCATCTCATCCTCTGTTGGCCCCTTCTTCTCCTGCCCTTAATCTTTCCCAGCATCTGGGTCTTTTCCAATAAGGCTACCCTTTGCATCGGGTGGCCAAAGTATTGGAACTTCAGCATTAGTCCTTTCAGTGAATATTCACGGTTGATCTCCTTGAGGACTGTTTGGTTTGATCTCCTTGCTCTCCAAAGGACTCTCAAGAGTCTTCCCCAGCACAATTCAAAAGTATCAGTTCTTTGGTGCTCAGTCTTCTTTATGGTCCAACTTTCACATCGATACATGACTACTGGAAAAACCATAGCTTTGACCACAGGGACCATTGTTAGCAAAATAAAATGTCTCTACATTTTAATATGCTGTCTAGGTTTGTCATAGCTTTTCTTCCAAGGAGCAAGCATTTTTAAATTTCATGGCTGCAGGAGCATTCTCCAGTGACTTTGTAGCCTAAGAAAATGAAATCTGTCACTGTTTCTACTTTTTCCCCATCTCTTTACCATAAAGTGATGAGACATACCATGATCTTAGTTTTTTTAATGTTGAGTTTTAAGACAGGTTTACACTCTCCTCTTTCACCTTCATCAAGAGGCTCTTTAGTTCCTCTTTGCTTTCTGCCATTAGCGTGGTATCATCTGCATATTTGAGGTCGAGGTCATTGATATTTCTCCCAGCAATCTTGATTCCAGCTCGTGATTCATCCAGCCCAGCATTTCACATGAAGTACTCTGCACAGAAGTTAAAAAAGCACGGTGACAGTACATAGCCTTGACGTACTTCTCTCCAAAGTTTTGAACTAGTCCATTGTTCCATGTACCGTTCTGTTGCTTGACCTGAGATTTCTCAGGAAGCAGGTAAGACAGTCTGATATTACCATCTTGTTCAGAATTCTCCACAGTTTGTTGTGATCTACAACTTTAGCATAGTCAATGAAGCAGAAGTAGGTGTTTTTTTGGAATTCTTTTGCTTTTGCCAACAGATGTTGGCAGTTTTATCTCTGGTTCCTCAGCCTTTTGCTAAATTCAGTTTGTACATCTGGAAGTTCTTGGTTCAAGCTTAGCTTGAAGGGTTTTGAACATTACCTTGCTAGCATGTGAAATGAGTGCAATTGTATGGCAGTTTGAACATTTTTTGGCATTGCCTTTCTTTGAGATGGGAATGAAAACTGACCTTTTCCAGTCTTGTGGCCACTGCTGAGTTTAGCTTCATGCTACAATAAGCAGGTTTATGAGCCAGAATAAGTTGAAAGGAAGAAAAGAAAGATCTTACTGACCTCATCTCTGTGAAGAAAAAGATAAGAAGTACACATTTGCAGTTTTATTTTTATTTGTATTTTTACCAAAATCCCTGAGCACAAATAATTATAAGAGAAGCTAATCAGCAAAGGATTTAAAGATTGCACTAAACCAGCTGAAAGCTAATGATGAATCACTCTGAAATCTCCAAACACAATGAAATACGATCATAAACATACTGTTTACTTTCAGCTACAGTCTCTAGTGATATACACGCAAAAAGAATTAAGATGAATAAATAAAAGAATTGCATTGCTAGTCTTGTTTTAGGTAGTGATTATCCAAATGAGCTTTTTGTTATAGTGTTGTTATTTATTGAATTCTACAGTTAATTGCCTTAGTGTAAAAACACTACATACACAGTCACTAATCCCTCAGTTGAATACTACCTTAATAAAAGAAACAACTACCCCTATCCAAAACATTTAAAGTACCTCAAATGACTTAAGAAGAACTATTTTCATGGCGGGTGCAGAAATGAAGCTTATTAAGATTCAGAGGCAGCAGGAAAAAGGTACATTTTGTTCAGTCATTGTCTTCATGTTGTGCACTCTTACAAAGCAGCAGCTTCTGATAATAACTTCTTCCCCCACTGAACACTAGATTAATATCTACCTACTGCAGATTGCAAGTCTATGATTATCAATTATCTTCACAAAAGTAGAAATCTAATATCTTTACCTCAATATTAATACTGTCACCTTGGACAAAAAAATAAAAAGGCAAAAATGAGAGAACTGGTAAGGACAAATAAAATGACAAAGAGAATCATTTTTGTTTAGTTTTTGAATCATTTGGGTTGTCTGTATTTTAGTCACTTATTTGAACACTGCTACAAATGGAAGCAGGGTTATTAAAATCTTAGCAGCAGCAGATCAAAGCCTATCATCCATTTGGAAAATTTTATCCTTTAACATAATATAAACTCTATCAGTGTTTTCTATGGTTTACCCAGTCTCTCTCTTTCACTCACTCTCCTCTACCTTTGGTGAAGAGTTACTATCTCATTCCAAGAAAACTTGGCACTTTTCCTTAGTCAGTCTAATCTTAAATTTTACTTTAATGCATTCTTATATTTCAACTCAGTTACATAGTTTAGCGACGTCTTATGTTTGCAGATTCCCATCCACACACACGTGTAAGTGGAAAGCCTCCAGAAGCATCCACCCCACAAAACAGAATCCTTCCAACCATCCATTAGCCAAAGTTAAAGAAAAAAAAAATATGACATAGCAGAATAGCAGATATTACAGATCACCTGAAAAAATATTTTATATCTTTTCTACTCAAACTGTGTTTCTGAGATCAGTAGCATAGCACCCACCTGGGAGCTTGTTAGAAAAGCTGCATCTCAGCTCCTCGACCAGCTCATCATCAGAATCTGCATTTGAACAAGATCCCTAGGTGATTTATTTGCATATTAAAGTTCAAGATGAATTATTCTTTACAATTTAAGTATCTAGGCACTCTAAAATACGTGGCAGGCAATCAACCAGAAGAAAAACAATTTAAAATAGTCTCCACTCTCTGATTCCTCAAACCCCCTCCACTACCCTTCAGAAAAAATGAAAACAAACATCAGGACTAAACGTCTTGCTGTAAGTGGGAGATTTTGACCTACACTAGGGCTTCCCTGGTGGCTCAGACAGTCAAGAATCTGCCTGCAATGCTGGACACCTGGGTTTGATCCCTGCGTTGGGAAGATCCCCTGAGGAGGAACTGGCAACACACTGCAGTATTCTTGCCTAGAGAATCCAAAGAAGAGCCTGGCAGGCTGTGGTCCATAGGACTGCAAAGAGTGGACACAACCGAAGCGACTTAGCAAATTTATGTTACAACTCGGGAGAAACATTGAGTTAGCTATGGAAGGTTAGTTTGTTCATCTGCAGATCAATGGGAGCAGAGGCAAGCTCCCCTAAGTGGAACACACACAGTAAATGACTTGATTTTTCATTGCTGTCTCACTAAAATGATTACACTGGCTTCTTTCTGACATAGTCTGAGCATTCTGTTTCTTCCAGCATTATCAAAGCTGTACTCCTTATTCTTCTGTAAATAAGAGCTATGTGTCCAATGTCTCTTCTTTGACTTCCAATCATATTTATTTTGAGAATGTAACTAGAAAGAACTTATACTGTCTAAATGCATTTCAGAAAGATGGATTTTTTATTAATATTTTATATGTGTATTAATGGTATGACGTTTAAGGCAAAGTGTTAAAGTTTGATCAATTAAATTCAGGAATGATAAACTTCTAAAGGGAAAGAAGTCTAGCTCTGCTCTTAGGCAACAGGTTCATAAAGCCAAGGGCTATGGGATTATTTTGTTAGTGCTATATTTCCACACAGTCCTCTGGATCTTTATTCTATTATTTGTGAAGTTGAGATATGAACTTGAAAGAAGGATGGGTCTAAGGTCAATGGCGTAAACCAAGCAGCCATGATTTTAAAAATTCAGCCTTGGACTTAGTAGTATAAGACTCCTGAAAGCATCAGTATAAAGCCAGAATAAAATAAAATAATGATTGAATGCAAAGTCTTCATAAAACCACTGAAGAAATTGAGGCTATGACATGTTAAATATTTGTCTTACAGTCTCATAGCAAATAGTCTTGCTTTGAATCTTGTTCTTTAACACACCTAGCTAGGTGTTTGCTATTTTTTAAAATAGTAACCAAATAATATGTGCATTAGTCAAATGGTAAGATTTTTTTTAATGAAAAATAGCGGTCACTGCCTCATCCTACTCCTTCCATCCTTGAGTTCCATCCCTCATTGGTACCTCTATAAACTCTGCAAATGTTTTTATCTCCTCATTTCTAAATGTTATGCATGCATGCTTACGTCTTGATTTTATATCTATATGGACCCTGCTATGGTAGATTAGGATTTAGATCACTGATCGATAGATACAAACAGTTCCCCTCCTCCATTTCCGTATTTAATGTTTGCATTATTATGACTATAAAAAAAAAAATCATGGATGAACCATGTAGTATTCCTATATATTTCCTCTCTTCTCTGGAGTTAATAATTGGCTTATTTTATGTTTGTTTTCTCTGTAACTATCACAATTTTCGTATTAACAATTTTTACAGTTTTCTCTGTAACTATAACAATTTATTCTTAAATTCTCCACCACAAGTTTTAAACTTCCATTCAACATATTCAGACAAGTCAGGAAATCTTTGTTTTTCAGTCCTTTTTTCTTGTACATAGCACCTTAGAGCACTCCATTATCCTACCCTGATCTGTGCTGACTTCCCCTACATCTGACAGTCACTGATTTGAGATTCTTATCATCATTCAGGAAATTCTTCTTATTTTAAGTCTGTGTCCAGTCCTCTGAGTACTGGTCTCTATGTCTTCCTCTTTTTAATTTGTTGTGTGATTTAATTGCAACATTCTCTTCAGTATATATTTGAGAAAGAGAGGAAAGGAAGTAAGTCTTTTTAGGGTTCTCTGTGTCTGAAAAAAAAAATTCTACCTTGGTATTTGACAGTTTGGATAACTATTTAAATTCTAAGATGATATCATTTTCTAGTAATTTGAAAGCACTAGCCTATTAGTTTCAAGTACTTTTTGTTTTAGAGGGTTTTGCTTCTCTGGTGGCTCAAATGGTAAAGAGTCTGCCTCTAATGCAGGAGACCTGGGTTCAATCCCTGGGCTGGGAAGACTGTTTTTAGAGCCCTAATGCTACTATTTTATTGAGATGTAGCTCACATCCACAACATTCACCCCTTCAAAATGTTTAATTCAATGGTATTTATCATATTCAAAAGGTTGTACAACTATCACTACTACCACTATCTAATTCCTGATCATTATCATCACTACCAAAAGACAGTCTGAATTCAGGTGAATATGTTGGCCCTTGGTCATACTTGATCCTGGAGGGCAAAGCATCTATATAAATTCTCTTCAGGGTACACCTCCAGGTTATAGTAGGATATGATAAAGGTATTTACAGTCTATGTAAAGTGGAAGACTATGATCCTGCTTCTGAAATTATACTTAAGAAACAAAAACAAAAGCCTCTCGGTTGATCTTGAATATCCATTTGCACCACCCCTACCTTTTAGCAGTGTCTGATACATCTATTTGCCGCACTTCTCAGATGTTCCGTAGCATAAATCAACCTATTCCTGGGCACACCTTCCAGGATTCACAACTTAGATTCATTCTTTCTATACCATAAAGGCAATTACCAAGAATTCATCTGTTTTAACACTTCCAAGTTATTTTTGCTATCGTCTGTTCTTGAGTGCTTTTTTTTCTTATTAATTAAAAACAAACAAACAATAATTTACTAGAACAAACACTGTGTGGAAAAATGATTCAAATAAGGGATCAGGAGAAAAAAAAGGATACAAAAATCCTTAAAACAACTGAACTAATTATTACATTTGAGGGTAAAAGACTTCTCTCAAGTTAATATATAAACAAATTAAACACCAGAGAAACAACAAGACTTCCAAATGAAGTATCAATTAGGGGTTAGTTGTAATATCCCAAGGACTTGGTAACTGACAATTCTGATATCAGAACCTTATCACTTTGAAACCCATAATCATTTGCAAATAATAAAACCTTGAGTTTAATTGACACATAAAATCTTGCAGAAATAGACTTAGTTGAAAAAGCTCCTAAAGTTATATCCCACATTTTTTACTTGGCAGAATCTGATATTTATATTAAACCAGTCTGATAGTGCAACATATGACAAGGCCATTATACACAAATGAGTGCTTAATGAATGTATTTTATGATGAAAAGTTAAGTGAGGCACTAAATCTATTGAAATGTTCTCATTTTTCACTGTTTGTATGAAAATAGGAAGATATCTTCAATTAGCCTATCTGCAATTAGCCTACCTCATTAAATAAGGCAAGATACATATAATATGATTTTTATCTATAGATTGAAAATGGGGAGGGATTTCGTTAATCATAGCAGGTCTCTAAGGTTTACAAATGCAGAAAGTACTATATGTGAAGGATTGTTGGATCATTAAATGCATGGAATATTCCCATGATATCTGACTCTGAGCCTCCAAATTTGTTTTTAAACACTGGGGAGTATCTGATACCATGTAGAAACTATATCTTGCTATGTATGAAACATTTCTTTTTTGAGATGCTTAAGTTTCAGTATTGGAGGGTGGTCTACACTATTCTAAAATAGTGGTTGGGTGTATATGCATGTATGTTTAGTCTATACATCTTTATATGTAAATTATTGCTTCTTAAAGAACTGAAGAATGTAAATTTTAAAGGTTTCATTGATAGAAAATATTTAAGTAAAATATTCAAGATATATATAATATAACATGTTAGTTAAGGACATTGAGTCTAGGGAGAGAATTTTAAATTCATAGAGTCTGGGTGATTACTAGACTGCTCTGAACTTCATGTCATTCACTCAACAAATACTGATTAAATTCCAACATTCCATGTGTAGTTGTGGACACTGATTAGCAGTTTGTAAGCAGAGAATATCCTTTAAACTCTCAATACATACATGCTGTAAGATTAAAGACTGAAGAGGGAGAATTACTAAGAGGCCATATAAATAACTCAGGTGAGAAATAATGATGTCTTAGACTAAGCCTTCAATGATAGAACTGGTTTGTTCTCTTCTCTCTGTTCAATATTGAAAACATTCTTGACAAATAACTGGCATATTTTTCTGATACAATGGATATGGACTATTCTTGAGATAGAGAAAAATCAACAATGACTCAAAGATTTTGTTTTGAGCACCTAAAAAGATAGAATTTTTACCATCTAATATGGGCAAGGTCGTGTGAAGAGATAAAATGTTTAAATGTGAGGGGAGGAAATTAGGAGTTCAAATTTGGATATGTGTAGCTTGAGCTGCCTATTAGATATACAGATAAACCCTTGAATACATGTGTTTGAAATTTAGGGGAGAGACCTTAGTTAGAAACACAAAGTTAGGATCAGACAGTAGATGACATTTGAGAATGCAAGATGGGATGGTATTGTCAAAGAAGTAAGTGTAGTGAGAAAAGAGAAAATGTATGTGGCCTGAAATCAGAGATACTCAAGATCTAGGATATAAAAAGAGACCAGGAAATTAAATTGAGAAGGAATGGCCAGTGAGGTAGGAAGATACCCAAGAGAATTTGTATCCTATAGTGAAAAAAGATGGAGTAAGTTGGCTGATAATTCAAAGGCTTAAAAGCGATCCCTGGGTTTAGCAACAGTGATCTTGACAAGAGTAGTTTTGGTTGAGTTTTGGTTAACACCTGATTTCAGTGGGTTCAAGAGAGAAAAATCGGAGGCAGTAAGCACTGATCATTATTTCTCAGAAATATGTTGTTAAGGGAACACAAAACATAAATTGGTAGCTAACAGGACAATTTGGGCCAAGAGAGAGAGGTGTTTGTTTGTTTTTTTTAAATGGTAGAAATGATAGCATGTTGCAAGTCAGAATGATATAGTGGAATGGGAGAGACAGATGATGTAAGATCAAGAGAATAGAACCACTAAAACAACAACCTTGAACAGATGAAAGGGGTGGGTTTCAGTGACGCAGATAGAGAAGGTGGTCTTAGCTCTTACTGTAGGGATTTCCCCCACTGAAACAGAGGTGGCAGGGTATAGAGCACTGCTGCTCACTGGCATGCAGGCATGATGGTGGGAGCTGAGGAAGTGCTTCTTGTGACCGTCTCTATCTTCTCACTAAAATTGCAATTAATGCCATCATTTGAAAAAAGGAAGGATTGTTGGTCTGAAGAGAGAGAGAGGAAAAGAGTAGGAAATACTCATTTCAGAGAGTGTAAGAGCTAACTGATTCATCTGAAACTGAAGAATATAAATCTATTCTAAAACAAGTCAATTTAAACAGTTCTGTGTTTTCTTCTAGCCACATTCACCTGCAAAGTTGCAGATATTGAACAGATGGAAAGCCTTCTTTAATCAAGACTCCCTTTTTTCCCAAATTAAGCAAACAAATGGAGGCAGGTAAGAGAAGTAATTAAAATGACTGAATATTAAATTTAAGCTGAATAAGAAGAAAAATAAAGACACAATTATGAGAAGTACAGGAAATGCTGATATAATCAGTGGGTTGAAGTTAGATGGAAAGAGAAGAGTGGATAGTCCGAGAGAGGAACAGATGAAACTAAGATCACAGAAAGGTTACACTTATTTGGTGATAACAAAGTTTATGGTATGACCATGTGTAGTGAGTGGCCACAGTGTTATGAACAGCAAAGTCTTAAGTGGAAAGAAGGTCAAGGTGCTGAGAGACCAGGTTATTGGAAGGATATGCTTTGCTAAGTTGCCTCTGTCGTGTCTGACACTTGGAGTCCATGAACTGGAGCCTTCCAGGCTCCTCTGTCCCTGGGATTCTCCAGGCAAGCATATTGGAGTGGGCTGCCATGCCCTCTTCCAGGAGATCTTCCGGACTGGGGGATGGAACCTGCCTCTCTTATGCCTCCCGCATTGGCAGGTAGGTTCTTTACCACTAGCACCACCTGGGAAGCCCATTGGAAGGATAGTCCACACATTTATAAAGTCACTAAGAACTGTGATAGAAACAGTGCTAGGGTATCAACTGAGCCAGGACTTAAATATTCAAGAAATTAGAAGGAATAAGCAGCTTGGCAGTGATGAATGCAATGAGAGTCAATGGTTGGTATAGGCTAGTGTTGTAAGAGTCAGAATTCAGTGTTTTTAGGAAAGAAGAGGAAATGGGATAACATCAATCAGAGGAAGGAAATGTCTGCACTCCACTTAAGTCCAGTGGTCTGGGGGGTATGAAAGTGAAGCAGTCACGTCTTTATCAAGGTAGAGGGAGGTTGCAAATAAACCAAAAAAATCAAGGTGATCTCATAAAACGTTTGGGGAAGAATAAGTTATTCAACATTTTTCTGGTGACTGTGAAGAAAAAGCGGCAGGGTTTCAAGGGCTGAGAGATAAGAAGGGGAATCAGATAGGGAGACTTGCAGAGATGTAAGGGGATTAGAATTCCAGAAATGGCAGTGTCTAGGAACCCTGCATTTCTTGTGGTGATTGATGAACTCATCTCTGAATGGGAGGTATTCATACTCCCTATGTCACAAGCTGGCAATGAGGGTAAATACAATAAGGATATAAACAGTTAGCCTAGTACCTGGCACAACTTCAGACCACCATAAATATTAGCTAATATCTTCATCATCCTCAACAATCAATCTGACCAAGTATTAAGCCTATTATGTATAAGCTATATAATTTTCAAGAAAACAAAAACTCCCTCCTAGAAATGGAGCTCTGAAATTGTGTTGTAAACACACAAAGAAACAGGAATCTTTAAAAAGGGGGGGAAAAAACCTCATTTAACAATCAACTATTTTTTTCAGAACAATGACAGTCATTTTCTTCCTTAACTTTAGAACTTAGGTTTATTGACTTTGTTTCACTGATTCTATGGTATTTGACATGTTGATGCTTCTGATGAAAAGATGAACAGAATTGAGATGACATTTTACATGTCAGCAGTGAGAAATACAAGAGAGACTTCAAATCCATTGCATTTTTCTAAATCAACATAGATTCCTAATTTATTTCCAGCTGATGTAACTCTTTCCATCCCAACTAACATCTGTTTTCTTTCACAACCCTGGAGAAATATTCCCATTGTCTGATATGGTCTACCAGGAAGTTTTTAAAGTTTAAATTTATATTTCCAATCTCTTTTCCCTGAGAGTCCTGTTTATTCCCCTTCCATCCTGCCCTTGGCTCCCCTCTCTGGAGACTCTCCTTTTGCAAAGAACTCAGTACTCTATTACAAGTCTGTTCTGTGTTAATTAAAATGACATCCAATCATTCAGGGGGTCTGGTTCCCATAGACGTATCGCTCTAGTCTATTTGTAATTAATTCTCCACTCAGCACTAGCAGTAGCCATATCATTGGCCATGAAGGTACTTGGAAGATTAATGAAACTGGATAAAATAAATGGAGTTGTAATTTGGGAGGACAAGCTCAACATTCCCACTAAGCAGACACTGCCAAGACTAGCAGAGTGTAGCTCATCTCTTATTGAGCCATGACAGTAAACATTCATCAAGTGAACGAAAATAATATGCCAGCCTTAAAATGATATCTTACTCTATGCATAGAGACTAGGATACTTTGACTCATCTTTTCTAATTAACTGTAAATAACAATGGGGTGATCTTACAATGGATATACAGTTATTTTTCAGTGAATTCTAGTAGGCACAAAGTACTCCCTTAAACTGTGTGATGAGACAGAAACCCACACGTAAAAGCAGATGGACAGCTAATAAGCTGTGCTGTAAGGGTGAGCAATATGGCATGATTGGCTAGAGATGTTATAATCCCATTGGACCTCTCTCAGAAACAGGCAGTAAATCTGGATCCTAATTACAGCAGCCCAGCTCATTTTCTAATCAGACTGCCAGATCAGAAAAGGATCTCATTTTGAAGCATGAGCCCTCAAATAGAGTTAACAACCACGTGAGGAACAGGAGTCACTGAATCCTGCCACAGCACGCTCAGCTTTTGCCAATGGCAAGGCCTAGAGACTTCTCTGCCAACAGCAGTGCAAAGCTGCTCAGGATGGTGGGGGCAAGCTGGTAAGCCTTGGGGTGATGCTTTTCACTGGAAATTGGATGATCTCAGGAGAGTGGATATTAACAAAGAACTCATAAAGACTAACACCACAGGACAATTTCAGTAGAGCTTGTGTGTGTATGTGTGTGTGCTTCGTCGTGTCTAACTCTTTGCAACCCCAGAAGGTAGCCTGCCAGGATTCTCTGTCCGTGGGATTTCCCAGGAAAGAATACTGGAGTGGGTTGTCATTTCCTCCTCCAGTGGAGTTTAACCATGATTCAAATTGGTATATAATTGTCAGGACTACTCTGATTTTAAAGTTCTGTCTCCTTGTTTCTATTTGCTTCTGCCTACACTGTGATCTGATTTAGGGATGCAGAAATAGCGTCTCAAAACTAAGGGAGACTAGAGACATGTAAATACAGTTTATGGCAATTTCATGCCAGGTATCTTTACTTAGGGTTACTCTGCAGGTCACATCTCGGTTATCTCTTCATAAAAAAATCTCTAAGTTGCCAGAAGAAATGTTGTTGTTGTATGGTCACTAAGTTATGTCCAGCTCTTTCAAGGCCCAGTGGACTGTACCCCACAAGGCTCCTCTCTCCATGGGATTTCTTAGGCAAGAATACTGGAGTGGGTTGCCATTTCCTTCTCCGGAGGTCTTCCCAGCTCAGGGATACAACCCAGGTCTACTGATTCTCCTGCTTTGCAGGCAGATTCTTAACCACTTAGCCACCCCGGCCCACACACTAATTACAGTCCTCACTGTGTAATCTCTCTGGTTGTTAACAGATCTCTTTCACCTTTAGTTGTAAACTCCTTCCAGGCAGAAGCTATGTTAATCATTTTTTTCCAAACAATTTACTTAATCAAATAAACTGTGTTAGACTCTGGAGGAGCAAGTAATATATGAATTAAAAAAAAAAAAAAAAAGGGCCCCAGATTTTAGTAAACTACATACCTAATGGAAAAGCCAGGAGTAGGCATATATAAAATGAACATACACATAATATGTATTTATTTTTACAATTAAATAGTAAATGTTCACTGTAAGAAATCTGGAAATACAGGCTACCAAAGAATAAAAATTATTTCTAATTCCACAATTCTGATTTGGGCCTCCCCCAGGGCTCAGCTGGTAAAGAATCTGCCTGCAATGGCCAAATCACAGGAGATGAAGGCTTGATTCCTGGGTTGGAAAGATCCCCTGAAGGAGGAAATGGCAACTCACTCCAGTATTCTTGCCTAAAAAATCCCATGGACAGAGGAGCCTGGTGGGCTACAGTTCAAAGTGTAGCAAAGAGTCAGACATGACTAAGGATGCATGCACTTTAAAATTCAGATTTACATACTATCAAATTAAATTTTCACAAACAATTTTTGACTTTTTCTATAAATATATGACACACATATTTTAATAAAAGCCATCATATTTGAATATAACTTTTCTTATCTAGCAATAGGTTGGTCTATAACTTCTCTGACTTCCCTGTAGAATATAAAATAAAAAATTTTGTCTCTTTCCATAGTATATTTCCAGCAACTGCAACAGTGCCTTGTATATAGTAGTCTCTTAATCAGACCAAAATAATTAGTTTCCTACAGTTCATTCATTTTTCTGTACTCATAAAGTACAGTTGTCTAAGAGAAAAGTCAGGGGCAGATTTGAGAGAGCAATAAATGCCTAGAAGAAAGATCTGGATTCTATAAGGTGGAGATTATCTTTTTTAAAAAATGGAAATGATTTGATTGGTCTTCCCTGGTGACTCAGAAGGTAAAGAATCCTGCCTTCTAAGCCATCAGATTCAGGTACCCTTTCCTTGCAATCATAATGTGTTAGACCTGACAAGAGCCTTGAATACCAAGACCCTGGGAAAAATGAAAACCAGTTATGAATATCACCAGTTAAGCCAAGATCTGAATTGGTCACTAGAAAATATACTGAAAAAGTTCAATGCATTTAGCACTTTCATGGGGCTATCCAGGCCATGTTCAGTTCAGTTCAGTTCAGTTGCTCGGTCGTGTCCGACTCCTTGCGACCCCATGAACCACAGCACACCAGGCCTCCGTGTTCATCACCAACTCCCAGAGTTCACCCAAACTCATGTCCATTGAGCTGACAATGCCATTGTTACCAACAATTTATCCCTCGGTAGTACAATAGAAGGCCTTCCCTGGTAGCTCAGCTGGTAAAGAATCCACCTGCAATCCAGAAGACCTGGGTTTGATCCCTGGGTTGGGAAGACCCCTGGAGGAGGGCATGGTAACCTGCTCCAGTATTCTTGCCTGGAAAATCCCCATGGACAGAGGAGCCTGGCAGGTTACAGTCCATGGGATTGCAGAGAGTCGGACACGAGGGAGTGACTAAGCACAGCAGAATACAGTATGATATAAATGCTCTATTTTACTTACCTTCCAAATCAGTTAAGGGGATCAAAAACAGCATTTTTAAAAAGGTGGAATAGATTATAATAAAAGAGTAAGCATCATAAGTAGAAATAATATATATTTTTAGAGTTTTGTTTGGCTACTCACATGCATGTATGACCATGTGTATTTTAACTACAATATAATACAAATAAATAAATACTGCTTTTATTTATTCTGAGTCATGATAAACAAGGTTTGAAAACCTCTACTGTAGTATCATGAAAATATCTATATTGAGTATCATAATTCTGAACAAGGTATAGCAATTAAAGAGTTTTAAATATGATTAGGCGTTTTCTAGTGCCTGCTGCTGGATGCTAAGTTGCTTCAGTCATGTCCGACTCTTTGCGATCCAATGGACTAGCACACCTGGCTTGCTGTGGTGGGATCCTCCAGGCAAGAATACTGGAGTCGGTTGCCACTTCCTTCTCCAGGGAATCTTCTTGACCCATGGACCTGGGTCTCCTCTGTCTTTTGCATTGCAGGCTGATTCTTTATCACTGAGCCACCAGGGAAGTACAGCACATATTCATTTTAAATAAGAAAAGCATATTGTCAAGTCATTCCATGTACGATCACAATTATTTAATTTCTCTTCATTTACAAAGGGCTGAGGGACTTTCCCAAAGTAAATAACACAGCTCGATGCTAGGCATGACACAACTCAGGTGTTCTGAAATTTTGTTTGCTATTTTCCTACTAGTTCATATAATGATGTTTCCCTGATAATGGCCATGTCAAAGGTATAAATATTCTATAAACAGACCACAAAAGGGAACTTCATATAATATATAATAAAAAATTTCTCCAGATGATAAATGTAATTTGTGTGAATATGACAGATATAATCAACATCAACAAAATAGGAACTAAGTCTCACAATGCTCCTTTAAATGGGTAGAATAGTTTTG
Organism: Budorcas taxicolor; assembly: GCF_023091745.1. Lineage (NCBI taxonomy): Eukaryota > Metazoa > Chordata > Mammalia > Artiodactyla > Bovidae > Budorcas > Budorcas taxicolor. Next base: position 18,421,934 of record NC_068917.1, on the reverse strand, counting down.
TAAAATAATTTCTGTTCTCCATGTTTTTCTTCATGGAATTATAGAGCAGGTGTCAAACTCATGCCAGCTCTCATCTCAGTGTATCATGGTGACTTAATTATCTCTGAAATAAACAGGTATTAGGGAATATCCATTATTAGAAGTGTCACCTACTCTAAAGAACAGACCTCTTGTGTTAAAACCTGTCCTTCATCTTATTTCCTTTTCTTCTCTATCCCTCTTGTCCTCCAGCCTTCCCTGCCTTTGACACTAATTTATAAAGTGGGTATCTGAGGAATGCAGAAGTAACAATGACTTCTTCAAAACCTTTATATGTGTCGCCATTATTGGGGCCAAATCTTTTCCCTCCCTCAAGTTCCTAAAGTAATGCCCATAAGGGACCATCAGAAAGAAACACAGATGAAAACACCATAAGGAACCCAGAAATCCACGCAAGTGACATTTACATGTTAAATAGGTGCTGTTGAAAGAGAAGTTGAGAAATTCAAGGAAATGACCATAAGCTCGAGTAAATTAGACTACTGAATATTGAGAGGCTCAAAAAAAGCCTGTGTATGTGATTTCCAAATTCTTAACCTGGTATATTCTTAGTTGGGTCCATGGAAGGAAAGCTGGAAATAGGAACACAGTTCCTTGTATCATCTCAGTATTTCAAATTACATTTCAACAGCTGTCAAGGGTATGCAAGAGTTCTCTGGGTTGGACTTCCCTCGTGATTCAGTGGTTAAGAATCTGCCTCCCAATGCAAAGATCCCTACTCTGGGAAGATGCCACATGCCTCAGAAGAACTAAACCTGTGTGCCACAACTACTGAGCCTGCAAGCGAAACACAAGAAGCCACTGCAATGAGAAGCCCGTGCACCATAACCAAGAGTAGCCCCCATTCACCACAACTAGAGAAAGGCTGTGCGCAGCACAGCCAAAAATAAATAAATTTAAAAAAAAAAAAAAAAAAGAAACTCTCTGGGTCAAGGAAGAAAGTAAAGCAAAGCAGTGCACAATATGACTGAACGCCTTAATCACAAAGAATTTTACTCATTTTTCCTCCTTCAAATAATGTATCTGTTTTAATTTAAGGCAAAATACAGTGCCCTAAGATCCAAGTCTTTTCAAAGATAACCAGGCTTAAAAGTAAATCATTAAGCAGGTCAGTGTCTGGGCAGTTAAATCAAATCACGGCACAGCTGGAATGTTTTCCAGCCAATCAGAGATCACCTGTCTAATTCTTATTGTAGAAGAGGCAGTAACATTATGCCTAGTGCTTCCTTCCAGATAAATGATGTACTTAATATTCTTGTCAGGCTCCAGTGCTACATGGTCTTCAGTTCTAAAATGATGACAACCAAATGTGTGAAAGCATTTTAGGAAAAGATTAGAATTTCATGGGGGTTATATTAAACATCTGGGTCCTATACAGGGCATGTCTTGACATGCAGAGCTGTTTGTCCTTTAAATCCTCATCTGTCATCACTTGTCCCAAACCTATAATTTGTTAATAATTGAGAGGTTTCTTTAGTACTTGAGTAATCTGGAAGTGTGATACTCAGGTTCTGTTAATATGAATATAAAATTCAGAGATTCATTATTACCTTTTTCCCCTGCACATTAGATACTTTTCTATTTCTAAGTATCATCAGTTGTTGCATTTTATTTTCTCCACAGGTATACAGTTCAGTATTACAAAACTTGTGCCCTACTGGATACCACAGTAAACAGAATATCAAAGACCTGAGTCTGAGGTCTTCCTTTGTCCCTAAGAGGCTCTGTGACCTCACTCAGAGATTCTACTTTACTCCTGGGCACAAGTGGACTGCTCTGTGTAATTGTAATGGGTTGACAAAAATATATGTGCTACGTGGCTTCTCTAGATCCATGTATATAACAGTGGAATTTCTGACCCTAAGATTTGGGTGACTCCAAATGTTATGCAAACTGATGGGTCAATTTATAATATCCCTTGACATGCAAATTCATCCATCCTGCACTACTACTATGTTTTAAACTTGTAGTTGTCCCCAACCTTCTTGGCACCAGGGACTGATTTCGCAGATAACACTTTTTCCAGGGACCAGGATGGGGAGATGATTCAAGAGCATTACATTTATTATGTGCTTTATTTTTATTATTATTACATTAACTTCACCTCAGACCATCAGGCATTACATCTGGGAGGTTGAAGATCCTTACTTTAAAGGCATTATGGTAAAAACACTGATTCAATCTTTAATGTATCTCCTAAACAGGATTAGGTTAGTGTGGAGGGATGTCCGAAGCTTGCTAGAAACTACCTATCTCTGAATGGCTCAGACTTGAAGGAATTGTTATCCCTGAATAGCTTCTATACAGTATGTATTTATATGGAATCCTCTGGGTAATGATTGGGGGAGTATAGGAACAGTAAAACTATGATCAAAAGCAGTATGCCTGGCTTTTGAAAAAAAGAAAAAAACCTCTGAGATTTTTCTAGTAAAAACACACAGATTGTCCACACAAAAACCTGCACATGGATGTTTATAGCAGTTTTATCTATAATTGCCAAAACTTGAAAGAAACCAAGATGTCCTTCAGTAGGTGAATGGATAAACAGACTGTGGTACATCCAGACAACTGCATATTATTCAGTGTTGAAAAGAAATAAGCTACCAGGCCATGAAAAGAGATGGAGGAACTCTACATGTATATAACTAAGTGAAAAAAAAAAAAAAAAAAAGCACTCTGAAAAGGCTATGTGCTATATGAGTCCAACCATATGACATTCTGGAAAAAGCAAAATTACAGAGACAGGAAAATGATCAATTGTTGCCAGGGGTTGGGCAGTGGGGAGGAATGAATAGGAGGACACAAATGACTTTTAGGATAGTGAAAATTATCTGTGTGATATAATGATGGATACCTTCATGTACATGTGTCCAAACCCACCAAATATACAATACAGAGAGTGACCCAAAATACGAACTATTGATTTTGAGTGGTTATGATGTATAAATTTTGTCTCACCAATTGTAACAAATGTCTCAGACTGGTGAGGGATGTTGATAGTGAGGGCATGTGTAGGGCATGTGTAGGGGAGAGAACACACAGAAAATCTCTGTACTTTCCCATCAGTTTCTCTATGAATCTAAAACTATTCTCAAAAACATTCATAACACATAGAGATCATTACTATACAGATTTCATTTTTTTCCACTTCTATTTTTTCAAGTGTGTAGATACAAAGGAACAGACAACGTACCCCTTAAATTACAACTAACAACATTCTTTATAGAATGAAACAGATAAAATGTATACAGAAACTGTACCTTCTTCAAGCTCTGTTGGAATGAGGAGTTCTTTCTTAGTCGAATTTCTCTTTGGCTAAGGTGTAGGCAGAATGCAATAATTCAGCACTGAGTAGTTGCATATTACAGACTATCCTAATAAAGATTCAATATCCTACTACAATTGTGCTCATTTCACATCCTGGTAAGGTAATACTCAAAATCCTTCAAGCTAGTCTTCAGCAGTATGTGAACCAAGAACTTCCAGATGCACAAGCTAAGTTTAGAAGAGGCAGAGGAACCAGAGATCAAATTGTCAACATTCGCTGGATGATAGAAAAAGGAAGGGAATTCCAGAAAAACATCTACTTCTGCTTCCTTGACTATGCTAGTCTTTGAGTGGATCACAACAAACCGTGGAAAATTTTTAAAGAGATGGGTATATCAGACCACTTTTCCTGCCTCCTGAGAAACCTGTATGCAGGTCAAGAAGCAACAGTTAGAACTGTAAATGGAACAACTGAATGATTTCAAATTGGGAAAGGAGTACAACAAGGCTGTACATTATCACCCTGCTTATTTAACTTCTATGCAGAGTATATCATGCGAAATGCTGGACTTGGATGAATCACAGGCTGGAATTGAGATTGCTGGGAGAAATATCAGCAACCTCAGATATGCAGATGATACCACTTCAATGGCAGAAACTGAAGAGGAAATAAAGAGCCTCTTGATAAGACTGAAAGAAGAGAATGAAAAAAAAAAAGTCTTGAAACTCAACATTCAAAAAACTAAGATCATACCATCCAGTTCCATCACATTATGGCAGACAGAAGGGGAAAAAGTGGAAATAGTAACAGATTTCATTTTACTGGGATCCAAAATCACTGCAGATGGTAACTGCAGGCATGAAATTAAAAGATGCTTGTTCCTCAGAAGGAAAGTTATGGCAAACCTAGACAGTGTATTAAACAGCAGAGACATTATTTTGTTGAAAAAGATCTGTATAGTCAAAGCTATGGCTTCTCCAATAGTCATGTTCCGATGTGAGAGTTGGACCATAAAGAAGGCTGAATGCTGAAGAATTGATGCTTTTGAATTCTGTGCTGGAAAAAAACTCTTGAGAGTCCCTTGGAGAACAAGGAGATCAAACCAGTCAATCCTAAAGGAAATCAACTCTGAATATTCATTGAAAGGACTGATGCTGAGGCTGAAGCTCCAATACTCTGGCCACCTGATGTGAAGAGCTGACTCACTGGAAAAGACCCTGATGCCGAATAAGACTGAAGGTAACAGGAGGAGAGGGTGGCAGAGTATGAGGTGGCTAGATAGCATGACCAACTCAATGGATACGGATTTGAGCAAATTCCAGGAGATAACGGAGGACACAGGAGTGCAATAGTCCATGGGGTCACAAAGTGTAGGACACGACTTAGTGACAGAACAATATCCTACTACAGACATCTTCTTCATTTCTGACTGAATAAGTGATTTCCCAGAACTTTATGTCTGACTAGTAAAATGGCCTGTCAGCATTAAATTATATACATTTATATATATAATTAATATATTAATATTATATATATAATGCAAGTCAAAGAAGTATGGCCATATGTGGAAAGCTGATGACTCCAGAATTGCTTGCTGTTATTTCAGGTGTGTGCTAAGTCGTGTCCAACTCTTTGAGACCCTATGGACTGTAGCCCACCAGGCTCCTCTGTCCATGGGATTCTTCAGGCAAGAATATTGGAGATACCTTCCTCCAGGAGATCTTCCTGACCCAGGGATTGAACCCATGTCTCTTACATCTCCTGAATTGCCAGACAGGTTCTTTACCACTAGCACCACCTGGGAAGCCCAAATAATCTTATTATGCTCTCTGTGTTAGTGTTATAGCTACGTGTAGCCTAAAGGAGTTTCATGCATTAGACACCTCCAGTGGTTCAGCTCTGTTAGTCACTCAGCAGCATTCAAATCCTTGCAACCCCGTAGACTATAAGCCTGCCAGACTCCCCTGCCTATGGAATTCTCCAGACAAGAATATTGGAGTGGGTTATCATTCCCATCTCCAGGGAATCTTCCGGACCCAAATATTAAACCTGGGTCTTTGCAGGCAGATTCTTTACCATCTGAGCCACCAGGAAAGCTCCCATTTTTAAATGTAAAAGTCCTCTGCACTTATGAAATTTCAAATATTCCATTAATGACCATACCATATTGGGATTAGAAAAGCTGAGTTCAATTATCAACCCCAGACTAAACTTGGAGATGTTTCTAACTCAGTTCTTGTTTATAAGATAGGGGACACAGCTCCATATGGACTCAAACAGCTCCACGTGAACTACAAAGTGGTCCTCTAATAGAATGAATGCTGACTTCACCATCTTCTTAACTTCAAAAGCAAATACGCCTATGCTGACCCAGGACTGCAAGAACTATGATAGTGTGGCTACATCAGAAAACATCCCTGTGTCACCTTCTCCATAAGTTTCATCATTAAGCCAAGTGGACAGAAAAGATCTTTAATAAAGTTAAGAGAAGGATAGTACTTTCTTCATATGCCTTAAAATAGGCTAACTGGTATACCTTCCACTGGATCCACAGGACCCTGAATTTCTCAATCACATTTGGCTAGCCTCTGATAAAATCATCTTCCACAGGGTACTTCCCTTCTGTCATTTCACTTCAAGGTTTTAAAGAGGGGAATTTCAAGAAACTGCCATAATAAGGTTGTTTCCACGTTTAGACATAAAACTGTGAGATGAGTCTCCAACTTCCTGTTTCCTCTATGTGGTCCTGTGCAAGAAGCTGCTTTTAAAACTACTCAAAGAATGAGTCTGCTTTCTTCTTGATAGGAATTTATGCGAGTCAACATGTTTCTCTTTATCCATTACTTTCAGAATGCCAAAAATAAGCTCAAGCTCAGTAACTCTGTTAAGCCTCAGGAAGAGCATTTAGTCTTAGTTGACCACACTCATTTCTAGGTAGTATTTATTTGACCTATGTGTACAGTATATACATTAAGCTTAAAAAGCATATACTTGAAATAAAAGCTGTAAGTAACCTAAGTAGATTTTTAAATGGTGAAAATAAATATTTGAGAAGAGAATTTGCATTATCTAGGCTTTTAATGAGATGACTTAAATAAAAGTCATTTGGAAATATAAAGTATATAAACTATGCTGATTTTCTTATGATAACAATTGTATAACATGAGAGATTTTCTATAACCATAGTATTTGCAATTACTAATTTATATATTTATTTCTACCACAAGATTATAAACCCTTTGAGGGTAAACATATTATATATTTTAGTAACTAGTTTTTAGACAGTGCCTAACACAGAGTAAGACTTCAGTAAATGCTAAATAAACACAGGACAAATGACTGCCAAATGTAGAACTGTAACACGGCGATGGTCTTACTGATCATATTATTTATAACAAGAACATGATACATTGTACAGATTTTAACATTACCAATTATCAGAATCATCATGATCTAAAAACCAGTCATAATGAGAGCACTTCATTTTTCATCAAATTGTCATTTTAAATCATTCCAAGTTTTTTTTTTCTCCCAGTGCAGTTTCAGCATTGCTTTAAACACTGCAGAAGGAAAAGCTTTTAGAGCTAAACGCATCAATTACACATAATCTTGTGATATGTTCCTGCCATGTATCCTTACTCATTCATCCTCAGCCCACATAATGCCATCTACTTATTTTGAGCACACCTTGCTACAAAGAGAAAGAAGGGAGAAAGAAGCCTTAAACTGACTTAATGTTCCGGAATGATGCTACTTTTAAAGTATACCCTCATTTGGAAAAAAAAAAAAAGAAATTGTTCTTATGTTTTCACTGACATTATTGACTCTAAATGAGTTGAAAGTTCCTATAAAGATATGATCTAATCATCCTGACTTTTGGGATAGATGATCTCTGCATGCATTCCTTTCTGTGGATCCAGAAAGAGAAACAAAGAATTACCTGATCAAAATCCTAACTTTAAATATCCAGTGACAGCAGTCCTGATTTGATTCTTTACTGAAGTTACACTTTGGTGAAACCCTAGCACTGTAAGGGTAGGACTTGGACTGTTCATTTCATGTGGCAGGTTCTCTGGGATGAGCTGAAAGCTGTGTAATTTAATGGTGGACTGAGCAACCAAGAACGCATTTCAGTGTCTCAGCAACGGCAATCTGACTTAAAGCCACACACAGAAGAAAGGGAATTACAGTCTCACCTGGTTCTATTCATTGCAATAATATCATTCAAGTGACATATCTATAATAAACATTTAAAGAAGGCTTATCAGTCTTTCAATATTTCCACCACCATTTTATTCGTTGATTTTGACAACATCTGTATGGAGTATAAATGCTCCCAGAAGGTAAATTTTCTTAGGATTTTAAACTTTTAAAGTTTTTTTAACAACAGTTTGAAAAAAAAAAAATATGGAACTAAAACTCTGGATATCCAGGGCATGAAGTAGAGTTGACGTCAAACCCACTTTCTGTTTTAGTAACATTTTATGCATTTACATACTTTACTGACATAGATATAGGAGGCCTAGGGTATAAACAACCTGGCAACCAGAAGTGTTTCTTTAATTAAAGCAGTTAATCATTTATAATATGAGATAAAGATGCTGATCCTTGGGACATCATATAAAATTTAGAGAACATTAATTGCTGAAATGCAATAACTTTTATATACACCAAATTTCTTAATAGAAATTAAATTAATATTTATGCCACTGAGGTGATGGCTGGTCTGGTTTGAGGACTGATAAAATCGTGGCACCTACTTAACATTCTAGCCCTACTAACTGCTTCTCACACCGAGGTAACACGATATCCTTCTAGACTATGTTAAGAGCTCTCCCCAAAACGTCCCTACATCCATGACTGTCCACTCTATTCATCACAGTACTGCCACAGTGATCATTTGAAAATGCTCTGTATGTTATCTGCCCATGAATTTCATGGCTTCCAACTAAACCAAGGATCAAATCCAAGATTCTTAACGATTATAAAGTCTCATTTTAATCACGCCTTTCCCACTCTCGGGGACTAATCTTCTCTGTTGCTCTCCATACTCCTGACATTTTGGTCTTCTTTTGGTTCCCAAGTCTGTAAGCTCTTGTTCCCCAGAGTTCTCATGCCACTCTTCCCTCTGGGAAACGTTTCTCTACCCTTCACCTGACACACACGACTCCACTTTCTCTCATTCATCATCTGCCTAAAAATTCTTCTTTAATCCCCAATTCTAATGACGTAAATAGATCCTTCTGTTACAATCTACTCTTGTTTATTTTGAATTCCAGATTTTATCCATATTAAGGTTCACTATCAACTCCATGAAAGAAAAATTAAATGGAAAGTTAAGCCTCTCAAGTCATTTGTCCACTATATAGAACTATCCAGACATTTGAGTAATGGGTCAACTAATTGGAAATATATTTTATTTACACATTAAATCTACAGATTCCAGAGTGATAAAATGTATTTGCAAAGTCAAAGATAGGAATTAGCAACATCATACCATAAAACACAAAACTATGGCTTGAGTTAATCTTTAAAATAATAACATATCAAATCTGCTTCATTCATAAAACAGAATTAAAATTGTAGATTATCCAAAGAAAACTTACAGCATGGATTATGTCATTTTACATAGCAACTTTGACAGACTGGCCAGAATGGCCACGGACTATGTTGAAACAGATTCTGGGAAGCATTCAGATTCATCAAGGAAGAGTGCGGTGCCATAAAAGAAAAAGAATGAAATAATGCCATTGGCAACAACATGGACAGACCTAGAGATTATCATGCTAAGTGAAGTATGTCAGAGAGAGAGACAAATACAATATATCACTTATATGTGGAATCTAAAATATGATGCAAATGAACTTATCTACAAAACAGGAACAGACTCACAGACATAGAGAACAGACTTGCTGTTGCCAAGGGGAAGAAGGATGGGAAAGGAAAGAGGGGGACTTGTGATTAGCATGTGCAAACTGTTAGATTAAAAGGATAAACAATAAGGTCCTACTGCATAGCATGGGGGACTATATTCAATATCCTCTGATAAAACATAATGGAAAGGAATATAAAAAATAATGATACACATCTGTATGTATATATGCATATAGGCATAACTGAATCACTTTGTTGCATACAAGACATCAACACAACATTATAAATTAAGTATACTTTGATTTAAGAAAAAAATAGAGAGTGCTGTGACGTCTATCCTGGGCAGATAAATGGTGATTCACTTTACATTTGAAGAGGAAAAGATTGAAGAGGTGAAAAGACTTCACCTCAGCACAGAAGAGAACAAGTGAAACACAGAGTTCAGGACTATTGAATATTTCTCTAGGGCATATACCACTATGTTACAAGTATTTACTGACCTCTCAATGGTATATAGAACAGTTGAAACTCTTTTCTTTCCTTCTGCCTGCCATAGCATCCTATTCTCTGGTAGTCTCCCACTCTATTGGTCATTCTTGTCTCCTTTGGGTGTATTTCCACTGTGCGCAACCTCTAAATCTTGGATTCCTCAAGAAATGTCTTTGTTATTCATTTTCTTCTTAGGTGACTTCATCCCATCCCATGACTTTAAATATTTTAATACTGAGAACCACAGCCTCCTATTTCCAGCTGACTATTCCACGTCTCCAGATCCAAATATCAAAACTTTAATTTTAATATGAACAACACAGAATTATTAATTTAATGTCCAAACCTACTTCTATACCATTCTTCTTCAATTTTGACAATGAGATGACAATATATGATTATCTTGACCCAGTAACCCAGCAGTTTTCCTCGGTCCTTCCTTTCCCTTCTTTCCCATACTCAATTAGCCAACAAGTTCTACTGACTCTAATGTCAAGTCATAGCTGAAACCTTCCACTCTTTTCTATTCATGGTTACCACCCTAGGCCCAGTTACCATTATCTTCATCTAGATTATTTCAAGAGCCACCAAACTAGTCCCCTTCTGATTTTATGTTTATCCCCTGCTTCTGCCCCTTTCAATATGGTAGTCAAAGCGACATTTTTCAAAACATGAAATCTTGTAGTGAGTCTTGCTTAAAATTCTCCAATGGCTTCTTATTAAACTAGGAAGTAAACTCACACCCCTAACCTTGGATTGTAAAGCCTTACATAATATGACCAGTTCCCACCCACTTATGAATTGTCTTTTTATAGCACTTATCCTCACCCATGGTGACTACAGTGATGAAATTAAAATATGACTGCTCCTTGGAAAGAAATCTATAACAAATTTAGTATAGTTAAAAGCAGAGATATCACCTTGCCAACAAAGGTTCATATGGTCAAAGCTATAGTTTTTCCAGTAGTCATGCATGGATATGAGAGCTGAACCATAAGAAGGCTGAGTGCTGAAGAAATGATGTTTTTGAATTTCGGTGCTTGAGAGTCCCATGAACTAAAAGGAAATCAAACCAGTCAAATCTTAAAGGAAATCAACCCTGAATATTCACTGGAAGAACGGATGCTGAAGGTGAAGCTCCAAAATTTTGGCCACCTGATGCAAAGAGCTGACTCACTGGAAAAGATTCTGATGCTGGAAAAGATGGAAGGCAAGAGAAAAGGTGTAAACAGAGGATGAAATGGTTAGATAGCATCACTGATTCAATGGCCATGAACTTGAGCAAACTCAAGGAGATAGTGAAACACACAGAAGCCTGGTGTGCTGCAGTCCATTGGATGGCAAAGAGTTGGCCACCTCTCAGCAACTGAACCTCAAAACCTCACCCATTACATTTCAGCCATACAAGGCTTTTTTGGTTCCTCAAATATGCTACCCTCATTTATATCTTAGTGTCTAGCATTCCTTAGAATACTTTCCCCAGTGAAGACCTTGTTCTTAACATTTGGAGTTTGTCTCAAGTTTGACTAAATGATCTTTACTAATAATCAGTCTGGGCTTCCCTGGTGTCTCAGACGGTAAGGAATCTACCTGCAGTGCAGGAGACCCAGGTGCGATCCCTGGATTGAGAAGATCGCCTAGCGAAGGGAATGGCGACCCACTCCAGTGTTCTTGCCTGGAGAATCCTAGGAACAGAGGAACCTGGTGGGCTACAGTCCTTGGAGTCGCAAAGAGTCGGAAATGACTGAATAACTTTCACTTCACGGCAATTATCAGTCTACAGTAAACCACCATAACCTTTCCTTCACTTCCTTCAATACACTCTTACTAGGCCATATAGTATTCATCATTGCCTGATAATTCTGTTGCCTATTTATTAATTTGTTATTCACTCATCATTAGCTGTATCTCTTTACTTAAAAATAAAATCCATAAGAACAGGGAACTTGTCTCACTACCCCTACAATACATTAGGTGCAGAGCAAGCATGTGATATCAATTCACTGAATAAATGGACAGATTTTCTAAATGATGTTCTACATTTGATGTAACACTGATCCCTTTTCAAGGTCATGAAGCAGATTTGTAACCTTAGACTACATTCTTGTGGTAATTCAGTTTTTAGATTGTTCTTCCTCCAATCATTTGGCATATAATTAGAACTTGCAAACATTTCTATAAATATACGTTTATTAGAAAAGTAAAACTCGGGCAGGAACTAGAGAAAGAAGAGGGGCTCCATGCCAAATTAAAATGCATATTTATTATTTTGTATGGGTGATTACCTGCTAGTACTTACTTTCAAATAAGAGCATAACAAAAGTTTTCATTTCAAGTTACATAAATGTTGCTTTTTTCCTATTAATAACACATCTGAATTCAGAAAAATAAAATATAAGTACATTTCTTTAAAAACCTTCTTTTCATGATGTGCAATCATTTTCTATTCCTCTACATGTGTCATAATTAATCGATGCTTCACTCTCATGAGAAATTCAGGTTTATACCTGGATGGGAGGGGATGTGTATGCGAATTATCCTACATTGGCCTGGTTATATACCTAATAACAGCTCCTACACGCATGCTTAGTTGCTTAGTCATGTCCAACTCTTTGTGACCCTATGGACTGTAGTCTGACAGGCTCCTCTGTCCATGGGATTTCCCAGGCAAGAATACTGGAGTGGGTTACCATTTCCTCCTCCAGGGGATCTTGCTTAACCAGGGATCAAACACATATCTCCTGGATCTCCTGCACTGGCAGGTGGATTCTTTCAAACAGAGACACCTGGGAAGCTAATAATAACTCTGCAGTTCAGTTCAGTTCAGTCGCTCAGTCATGTCTGACTCTTTGCAACCCCACAGGCTGCAGCATGCCAGGCCTCCCTGTCCATCACCAACATCTGGAGCTTACTCAAACTCATGTCCATAGGGTCAGTGATGCCATCCAACCATTTCATCCTCTGTTGTTCCCTTCTCCTCCTGCTTTCAATCTTTCCCAGCATCAGGGTCTTTTCTAATGAGTCAGTTCTTTGCATCAGGTGACCAAAGTACTGGAGTTTCAGCTTCAGCATCAGTCCTTCCAATGAATATTCAGGACTGATTTCCTTTAAGATGGACAGGTTGAATCTCCTTGCAGTCCAAGGGACTCTCAAGAGTCTTCTCCAACACCACAGTTCAAAAGCATCAATTTTTCGGCATTCAGCTTGCTTTATAGTTCAACTCTCAGATCCACACATGACTACTGGAAAAACCATTAACTTTGACTAGACAGACCTTTGTTGGCAAAGTAATATCTCTGCTTTGTAATATGCTGTCTTCTAATCTTTGTAATATGCTGTCTAGTCACAATAACCCCTGGTAGTGGTTTAGTCACTAAGTCATGTTTGACTCTTACAATCCCATGGACTGTAGCCTGCCAGACTCCTCTGTTCATGGAATTCTCCAGACAAGAATACTGAAGTGGGTTACCATTTCCTTCTCCAGGGGATCTTTCCAACCCAGAAATCAAACTCAGATCTCCTGCATTGGTGCTACCAAATACCCCAGCCATAGGCAAATTAATACCTATATCTTTTGCTTAAAAAAAATTTTAAGAATTAGTCTAACAAACTAAATGGTAAATTCCATTGTTGTTTTTTGGGAGAATGGCTTTTTAAAAGTCCAAACCTCAGGATCAAAATAACTGGGCTTTATTCTGTTGAGATAAAGACAGTTAAGAGCAACAGGCTGTTGCAAGCTGAGACCTCAAGTATGTCAAGCTTGGAAAGAGGAAAAAAAAATTCCTAAATGACACAGAAAGGAGGCAGCCTGCTTCTGGGTAGGAAGGATCTGCAGCACATGAGTGTCTCTGACAACCTTGGCTCCCGTACTAAGCACATGCTCCTTCCAGTTCCACCACAACTGAAGCTTATACAGGATATTTCCAATATCTCTAAGTATTAGAGAATGTGGCAAAGCAAACTGGTGTCAAATAGTCATGGATAATTATTCTGAGGCAAGATTATTCTAATCTTGTAATCAGCTACCGTAAAAAATAATGATAGTGGACATCACCACTTACCAGACTATCTAAAAGAGTGCTTCAGATATAGAAGCGTTTCCTCACATGGAGCAGTGAGCCCTGCAATGGGAGAGGGAAACGGCATACAAGCCTCAGTGAATTCACCCCTGTTTCTTCTCTTCCTTCCTTCCTTCCTCCCTCCCTCCCTCCCCCTTCCTTCCTTCCTCCCTCCCTCCCTCCCCCTTCCTTCCTTCTTTACCTCCGTGTGTGGATGTGTGCCTGTTCAGTGGCTTCAGTCACGTCTGACTCTTTGGAACCCAATGGATTGTAGCCTTCCAGGCTCCTCTGTCCATGGGATTCCGCAGGCAAGAATACTGGAGTGAGTTACAATGCCCTCCTACAGGGAATCTCCCTATCCAGGGATCTAACCCACCTCTCCTGGGTTGCAGGTGGATTGCTTACCACTGAGCCACCAGGAAAGCGCTCTTTCCCTCTACTACCTAAGAAATATTTAACAAGCACGAGCATCTACCATATTGTCAGGCATAAGAGATAAAGAATTGAACAAGGCAAAAAAAAGTTCCTCTTCATGGTGATTCCGGAGACAGAGAATAAACAAACTGCACTAATTAATAAAATAATTATACTTTATAATAAATGCCACAAATACAAGAATCAGGCTGATGATATGAGATAATAATTGTAAGAGTCAATTTTAGATGATATAATCAACAAGGGCCTTAAGCTGGGGCATAAAAAAGGATCTAGTCATGCAAAAGATTAATAGGAAAAATTCCAGCCAAATGGGACAAAAAATGGGAGCAGAAAAAAAAATGGGAGCAGAAAAAAATTTATTGTGTATAAAAATTTGAAAAGTCAGCATGATTGTAGCAGTGTCATCATGGGAAGCCTGGGATTCTATGAAGATGTAACAAGAGGCAGGGGCCAGATTTAGAGGTGAGGAGGACCACACACAACACCTACAGACAACCAATTAAGCGCTATTCCAGAGAACATTCAGGCCTAAAAGCTGTGCCCACACACCCGAATGACACACAAGTAAGTGCACCTGACTAGATACAAATCACACACCTTAAGTCTGAAAGCCAGGACTACAGTACATTTTCTATATTGTTTCTAGCGAGCAAGACACACTGACACAACTGTCTGTAAATTCTTTGTAACAAAAGTCCAACAAAAGCATGGAGGGGAAACATGAACTCATTTGAAAATCGGTCCAGTATTCATATGAGGATATTCAGATTGGGTTGACTGATACATCAAAAAGACAGCCTTATAAAGGGAAACAGAAACCTGCCAGGTCAGGAATTTGTAGTTGTTTCTAAGTCAAAGCACAAGTTTAGGAAAGGCGTTTAAACATACAGAGCAATAGTTATATAACCTATATCATTGAATGTTGGTCTTAATTACTGTTTCAATTTTTAAAAAAAAACTTCATAAGGCATCAGAACATTTTGCATTTACTTTAAATAAATTAGATAAAGAACAGAGTAAAACAAAACAGACAAAAATAGATATGTACTAGGGGAGATAAAGGGTCAAGGACCCCCAAGGTCATCTTGAACTTGCTGTCATAAACCTTAAGGCAGCTATGATCAAAGTCTTAGATGATCCCCAAAGTTCTTTTGGCTGTAAGATTATATGATTCTATCTTCGCATTCCTTGGAGGCCAAATATAGATTTCCAAGGGGGCAGAAGGGTCCACACAGCAAATGAAACACTTTAAAAATAAACCTATATGGGTTTAATCAGGTCCCACTTGCTTACTTGTCTTTTTTATTTTCATTACTCTAGGAAGCAGCCATGAAATTAAAAGACGCTTACTCCTTGGAAGAAAAGTTACGACCAACATAGATAGCATATTCAAAAGCAGAGACATTACTTTGCCAACTAAGGACAGTCTAGTCAAGGCTATGGCTTTTCCAGTAGTCATGTATGGATGTGAGAGTTGGACTGTGAAGAAGGCTGAGCGCCAAAGAATTGATGATTTTGAACTGTGGTGTTGGAGAAGATTCTTGAGAGTCCCTTGGACTGCAAGGAGATCCAACCAGTCCATTCTGAAGATCAGCCCTGGGATTTCTTTGGAAGGAATGATGCTAAAGCCGAAACTCCAATACTTTGGCCATTTCATGCGAAGAGTTGACTCATTGGAAAAGACTTTGATGCTGGGAGGGATTGGGGGCAGGAGGAGAGGGGGACGACAGAGGATGAGATGGCTGGATGGCATCACTGACTCGATGGACGTGAATCTGAGTGAACTCCGGGAGTTGGTGATGGACAGGGAGGCCTGGCGTGCTGCGATTCATGGGGTCGCAAAGAGTCGGACACGACTGAGTGACTGAACTGAACTGAAGGAGGTGGATCATAGAGGATCTTGCTTTGATTTATGTCATCAAGTGTTCTGCCTATGCTTCTTTTAAGAGTTTTATATTTTCTGGTCTTACATTTAGGTCTTTAATCCATTTTGAGTTTATCTTTGTGTATGGTGTTAGAAAGCATTCTAATTTCGTTCTTTTACATGTAACTGTCCAGTTTTCCCAGCACCATTTATTGAAGATGCTATCTTTGCCCCATTGTATATTCTTGCCTCCTTTGTCAAAAATAAGGTGCCCATAGGTGCATGGGTTTATTTCTAGGCTTTCTGTCTTGTTCCATTGATCTATATTTCTGTTTTTGTGCCAGTACCATGTTGTCTTGATGACTGTAGCTTTGTAATATAATATGAAGTCAGGAAGGTTGATTCCTCCAGCTCCCTTCTTCTTTCTCAAGACTATTTTGGCTTTTCAGGGTCTTTTGTGTTTCCATATGAATTGTGAAATTTTTTGTTCTAGTTCTGTGAAAAATGCCATTGGTAATTTGATAGAGATAGCATTGAATCTATATATATCATTTGGTAGTATAGTCATTTTCACAATATTGATTCTTCCTACCCAGGAACATAGAATATTTCTCCATCTGTTTATGTCATCTTTGATTTCTTTCATTAGTGTCTTATAATTTTCTGTGTACAGTTCTTTTGTCTCCTTAGGTAAGTTTATTCCTAGATAAATAAACAAGTGGGACCTGATTAAACTTAAAAGCTTTTGCACAGCAAAGGAAACTATAAGCAAGATGAAAAGACAACCCTCAGAATAGGAGAAAATAATAGCAAATGAAATAATTGACAAAGGATTAATTTCCAAAATGTACAAGCAGCTCATACAAATCAATGCCAGAAAAACAAACAACCCAATCAAAAAGTGGGGAAAAGACCCAAACAGACATTTCTCCAAAGAAGACATACAGATGGCCAATAAACATGAAAAGATGCTCAACATCGTTCATTATTAGAGAAATGCAAATCAAAACTAGAGTGAGATTTCACCTCACACCGGTCAGAATGGCTATCATCAAAAACTCTACAAACAATAAATGCTGGACAGGGTGTGGAGAAAAGGGAGTGCTCTTGCACTGTTGGTGGGAATGTAAATTGATACAGCCACTATGGAAGACGTTATGGAGATTGCTTAAAAAAAAACTAGGAACAATGCCACCATGTGTGCTAAGTCACTTCAGTCGTGTCCGACTCTTTGTGACCTTGTGGACCATAGGCCACCAGGCTCCTCTGTCCATGGGATTCTCTAGGAAAGAGTACTGGAGTGGGTCACCATTTCCTTCTCCAAAACCACCATATGACCCAGCAATCCCACTCCTAGGCATATACCCAGAGGAAACCAAACTTGAAAAAGACATATGTATCTCATTGTTCGTTTCAACACTATTTACAATAGCTAGAACGTGGAAGCAACCTAGATGTCCATTGACAGATGAATGGAGAAAGAAGGTGTGGTGCATGTACACAATGGAATGTTACTCAGCCATAAAAATGAACACATCTGAGTCAGTTCTGATGAGGTGAATGAACCTAGAACCTACTCTACAGAGTGAAGTGAGTTAGAAAGAGCAAGACAAATATTGTATTCTAACACATATATACGGAATCTAGAAGAATGGTACTGAAGAACTTATTTATAGGACAGCAGTGGAGAAACAGACATAGAGAATAGACTTTTAGACATGGGGAGAGGGGAGGAGAGGGTGAGATGTATGGAAAGAGTAACATGGAAACTTACATTACCAAAACAGACAGCCAACGGGAATTTGCTGTATGGCTCAGGAAACTCAAATAGGGGCTCTGTGTCAACCTAGAGGGATGGGATGGGGAGAGAGATGGGAGGGAGGTTCAAAAGGGAGGGGATATATGTATACCTATGGCCGATTCACGTTGAGGTTTGACAGAAAACAACAAAATTCTGTATAGCAAGTATCCTTCAATAAAAAATAAATTAAAAAAGAAAAAACCTATATTGGGAGACTAGTAAAACATTACAACAGGAAAGAAGCTTGTCTGCTAAAACATACAATAGTTCTTAGTATTGAGCTTGGTCTACATCATATACTAAAAGTGAGCAACAGGAATTAAATCAGGAAGCCAGGGTGAAATACTAGAACAGAAGTCACAAATCAAAATTAGAGATTTTTATCAGAATTATAGACAAAGGGAAGGAAAAACACAAAGTTAATAGCAGCAGATAATGCTTTAGGCAAATCTTGAGAAGAATACAAAAATCAGAGTTTGGGCCAAAGGGTCTGTCACTACAGCACAAGAAGCTGGGCATCATAAGAAGAGCTGATACCAACTCATGAACTGGCTGCTGTTAAGTCACAGGAAATTGTTGGGTAGTTTTGGGTTCCTGGATGAAGCCAAGTTGGGTCAGGAGATAACTCTCATTAATAAGGTATGGTTCTTATCTGCCAACTGTGTGCAACCACATTTGGACCAGCAGGTCCAGTGGATCGCTTCGGCTTATATTGTCCTTCTTCTTTACTGTCTACTCAATTTGCTTTGGAAATCTATCTGCTCACCATGAGACTATAACAAAGAAAACAACCCAAACCAACTGGGCAACATCACAGTTACTTTTTATGGCATATACCCAGCAGTCAAGCCATGCTGTGCTAGAAGAAACACATGACTGGGCTTCTGCAGAAAGACCCAGTTCTGAGATCACGGACCATTAATATGTGATTTCAGTCTAGTTACTTAAATCACAGTCTGTTTGCTCATGTGAGACAATAGGAATAAAAATATTTGTAACAAATATGCATTATATAAATGAAAGAATCTCTGGCATTTCCTCCAGTTCTGCAAGGTTTTAGTTTGAACATTGCTTTTTTTTTTTTTTTCTACCAATGTATATAATACT